>NC_069500.1:1402846559-1403121559 GCF_027579735.1 Bombina bombina
TCTGAAGGAACTTGGAAGGTACTTTGTTCCAAACATCTTGAAGAACTAACCAAAGTTAGTCTGGTTAGACAGACTCGATGCTGGACTCTGTGGGGGCCATACCATACTTCCTTGTTCTTATTTACACTGAAGATAGTTCATAATGACTTTGACTGTATGTTTGGGGTCATTGTCATTCTGCAGAATAGATTTGGGGCCAATCCAATGCCTCCCTGTTGGTATTGCATGGTATCTAATTGTACTGCTCAGCATTGAGGAGGCCATTAATTCTGACCAAATCCCAAACACCTTTTGCAGAAATGCAGCCCCAAAGTTGCAAGGAACCTCCAACATGCTTCACTTTTGCCTGCAGACGTTCATTTTTGTACTTCTCTAAACTTTTTACAAACAAACTGCCTTCTGCTTTAACAAAAAATTTGAAATTTTGTCTTATCAGTCCAGAGCACCTGCTGCCATTTTCTTCACCCTGGTTTCTGTGTTTTCATGCATAGTCAAGTTGTTTGGCCTTGTTTCCAAGGTATTGCTTTTTGGTCACAAGTCTTCCATGAAGACCACTTGACCAGATTTCTCCAGGCAGTAGATGGGTGTACTAGGGTCCCACTGGTTTCTGCCTATTATGAGTTTATGGCACTGCTGGATATCTTCCAATTGTAAAGGGAAGTATGCATGATGTGTCTTACATCTGCTGCACTAAGTTTCCTTTCGCCGACCACTGTGTCTTCAATCTTCAAAGTTTCCTTGTGCTTCTAAAGAAGAGCTTGGACAGCACTTTCAGAAACCCCTATCTACCTTGAAATTTGTGTCTGGAAAAGACCTTGCTGATGCAGTATAACTACTTTCTGCCTTGTTGTTGTGTTGTCCTGCCATGATGTAGGACTTTTGACATTAAACTGTCTTCAGCAACCTCACCTTGTTACCAGAGTTTGGCTGCTCCTCATCCAGTTTTATTCCTCCTACACAGCTATTTTGGTTTCAGTTAATGAATGTGTTTCAATATACACAAACGCTAGAAGGCACCTAGTGCAGATCAATTGTGTTTTCCCAGTTAACCCTAATATAAGGAATGGTTTGTATACCCACAAGAGGAGCAATACACTGGTCTGCTGTTAGATGCGGTCTGGGGAATCACAGTGTCCCAGCTCACTGAACTCCTGTGTAGGGAAAAAAATATACCACATATACTCTTGGAGCTCTTCTAAAATTTCATCCAGCAACCAGCTCTAAAATAAACCAAGAATAGAGGACACCTCCTAGTGCAGATCAATAGAGTGTTCCCAGCTTACCACAGTATAAAAAAATTGTTAGTCACTTTTATTAAAAACATAGGATTAAAAACAAATTTGATACATATGTAATGTAGCAATGTTGCAATGTGTTTCTCAACTACTGACCTGTTTCTTTCTTCTTCTGGCATTCTGCTACTGATTACTGTGTGTTACTAAAATAGTACAATGTAACCAATCAAATATGGAGAAACTAAATGACTTTCAGCTTCTTTTAAGTCAATATAATCCATCTAACATAATCATTCATAACATAATCATTCATACACACAAAATAGATTAAAACTTTATTCAACAGATTGGAAAATATAATATATTAATAATATTAAAAGTGTGAACAAGCAAGGACCATTAACAACAATTTTTTATCCTAAGTTTTCAGATCTGTATAAAATAATCCAACCGCAATGTATTTCTTAATATTTTTCCTATATTGTGCCACCTATATCAATTAATAGGGTCATATATCTCTTTATAAGCTATCAAGTTGCCAATTCAAATATTATAATATTATAACAACCGTTCTCACCTATTGGGGTAAGATTAATAAAAGTGTAATAGCAATGGTGATTCCAAGGATATCCGCCAAAAGCTTGCTTAGTTACAGAAAAAAGGGGTCATCATTATATGCATAACTTGTTGACCACTAATCCAATCTCTTGGCAAAAATGATCAGCCCTTAATGGGCATAAAAAAAACTATGATGATCATATAAGTCAATAAAGTATCCATATAAAAACCCAACACTATCCGTACTAAATTTATCATACTTCTCCATTCTCACACAATGTGAGGGAGTTAGGGAGTGTGGAACTCAAAATGCAGGAACAGATACACAGAATAATGAAAGTCTATTGAAAGCTTTACTGATTGATCAGCAAAAGAACAGTTGGTAGTTTACATTGAAGATCACAGAACATAGGCCCAATGTAGAGCACTAAAGTCCAAAAAAAAGTTCAGAATACTTAAGTAGGTTGCAGTAACAAAGTCCAATGGACACTGACATGTGAATTGTGCAGTAAAGGGTGAGGCTGTCACAAAATACCTGGTAGGTACAGCAGGCACAGCTGGTAAGGGGAAAGCAGACAAAGGATTCTCAGCAGGCACAGGATACTCAGTGGCATACACAGGTCTATGATTATGGCATAACACTGAAACACGTAAGACCAGATTTCATTTTATTTCTTTGATCTTTGTTTTTTGAGCATACACAGGTTTAGGCAAGTCTGCTTGGCTTTCAGGAACCAGGTGAGCATACACAGGTACAAGGTAAATATGTTTAGAATCTGGCGAGCATACACAGGTATCAGGTAAGTATGTTTGGTCTCTAGAACAAGGTGAGCATACACAGGTATCAAGGAAGTATACTTGGCTTTCAGGAACCAGGTGAGCATATGCAGGTGCAAGGTAAGTATGCCAAACTCCAAGAACAAGGTAGGTAAGGCAAATAAATCAGCCCAGAGTGAAGGGCAGAATGAGCTTATGCAGGAGCAAGGTACGTATGCTTAGATTCTGGAACAAGGAGAGCATACACAGGTATCAGGTAAGTATGCTTGGTCTCTGGAACAAGGTGAGCATACACAGGTATCAGGCAAGTCTGCTTGGCTTCCAGGAACCAGGTGAGCATACGCAGGTGCAAGGTAAGGATGCTTAGACTCTGGAACAAGGTGAGCAAACACAGGTATCATATAAGTATGCTTGGTCTCTGGAACAAGTTGAGCATACACAGTTATCAGGTAAGTATGCTTGGTCTCTGTAACAAGGTTAGCATACACAGGTATCGGGTAAGTATGCTTGGCTTTCAGGAACCAGGTGAGCATATGCAGGTGTAAGGTAATTATGCCAAACTCCAGGAAAAAGGTAGTTAAGGCAAATAAATCAGCCCAGAGTGAAGGGCAGAATGAGCTTTTATAGGAACTCCTACACCTTAGTCCTCCAGGTGGAAGTTCTGGTAATTAGGACATGGCCACTTTAAATCCTGGCAGTGTGCGGCCACACACACCTAGGGGAAGCTGCAGCAACTGGAGCTATTATTTTCTCAATGGTGAAATGTCCAATAAAGCGGGGACATAATTTCTTTGAAGGAAGACTAATTTCCAGATCAGCAGTGGATAAATATACTTTAGTTTAACAAAAAATAGCAAGAGCACTACACTAGTAAAATTGGAACGCTCAGTGTATTATTTTAATATATACAGAAAATATATTTAAGTTATTTGCATACAACGTATCCTTTTCCAAGACTGTGTCTGGATACCGTGCAAGAATTTATCCAATTTCTGTATTTGTTAATATAGGGTATATGCATATATACCTTGTGAGCTTGAGTGCTTGTGCATGAAACGACACTAGTTACGAGTATAGTCTATATCATAGGAGATAGAGACTGAAAGAATGCACCTTAGTAGCACTTCAGTTCCTTGTGAAAATATTAATAATGGTATGAAACTTAAACAGCCATTGTGAGCCAAAGGTTTGAAAGAAAATTAAAACATAACTTTTATTAAATCAACATTAAATTAAAACAATTGTGGTCGTGTGTGTGTGTGTGTGTACTTTAAAAACACATAGCAACTTTACTGAATATAAAGAAGTGGCACTGAATATCAGGTGGATAGATTACCTCTATTGTAAAATATTCTGGATTATCTAAATAGTAAATATAGGTCTACCCAATGAATAATTAGCTGGTGTTCTGGGGTATTCTACACCGCTGTATATTTCAAAATTCTGTCATGCAGACATTCACGTATATAGTTTAATCAGCCGTATTTGAAAAGTAAATAGCAAAGTACTATCAGTAAAGGTCACTTTAGTAACTGGTATACTTGAGTAGTTTTGTTATATTACGTCAGTATTAAATTGTATTAAAATATACTTTATATAATTTCAATGTTCTCAAATGCTCGTCTCACACTCAAGTGTATTCCAGCTGTCAAGTATGGGATCGAGTTTCCAGCCTTACAAACGTCAATCATGCCGAAACAACGCCTCCTCAAGCATTTCAGAGGATCGCGATGGGTTGAAATGTAGCCAATGGGTTTGCGCATACGCATTTAAATACCCTGAGATGCCGGCCCGCGTCACCTTTGAAAAAGCCGAAACGCTATCGGCGAAACATGTTAGGGATGGGTATCTGACAATACCCTGTTGTTTTTCTTTTTTAAATGGCATAGTTAACTTTAAAAAGTAACGCTTTATTATAGTGGCATTTGGCTTAAATTAGTACAATAACTTGGGGGTTATTTGAAAACCGCTAGTGGCAATCGTTAAAAGCTATCTACAGGGTAATAGAACAACAGGTATAACGGCCCACTTGCGAAATCAATCGCACGGATATAGATTGTAAAAAACTATATAATAATACCTTATAGCGATAGCGGTTAGCTAGTGACAACTTTAAAAAGCCAATTAAGGATCACTATTATAACTGTTAGCCACACATTTGGGCTGCTTCAACTTATACCGCAGCAATCATTTGTTGATAGTATAAGTGTAAAAAAGCCGGGTACTAGTAATTATAGTGCCATAAGATAATTTCAAGCATTCTAGACGGTAGAAAACTGCAATAGCTAACTTTAAAAGAAATCAAAAGGCAGCTACTTTAGAATAAAGTAAAGATCTATACCGTATGAACACCTTAAAGCTATAACAGCCAGAACTTATAACTGGTTACTTATACGTATACTGTAACTATCACCAGTATACCAGTTACTAAAGTGACCTTTACTGATAGTACTTTGCTATTTACTTTTCAAATACGGCTGATTAAACTATATACGTGAATGTCTGCATGACAGAATTTTGAAATATACAGCGGTGTAGAATACCCCAGAACACCAGCTAATTATTCATTGGGTAGACCTATATTTACTATTTAGATAATCCAGAATATTTTACAATAGAGGTAATCTATCCACCTGATATTCAGTGCCACTTCTTTATATTTAGTAAAGTTGCTATGTGTTTTTAAAGTACACACATACACACGACCACAATTGTTTTAATTTAATGTTGATTTAATAAAAGTTATGTTTTAATTTTCTTTCAAACCTTTGGCTCACAATGGCTGTTTAAGTTTCATACCATTATTAATATTTTCACAAGGAACTGAAGTGCTACTAAGGTGCATTCTTTCAGTCTCTATCTCCTATGATATAGACTATACTCGTAACTAGTGTCGTTTCCTGCACAAGCACTCAAGCTCACAAGGTATATATGCATATACCCTATATTAACAAATACAGAAATTGGATAAATTCTTGCACGGTATCCAGACACAGTCTTGGAAAAGGATACGTTGTATGCAAATAACTTAAATATATTTTCTGTATATATTAAAATAATACACTGAGCGTTCCAATTTTACTAGTGTAGTGCTCTTGCTATTTTTTGTTAAACTAATTACAATACAGTCCTATATTTTATATAGGATTCCAGCAATTAAAGCACACACTATTATTATTATATTGAAGCTATGGCCAGCAAGTTTGAGACTGATAGACTAACAAGGGAGCAAAAAAGGCTTGCAGACATGAATGAAGTTTTCAACAATCCCATAACCACCAGTACAGATACTACACCTAACAATCTAGATACTTTACTAAGAGAATTACATAAAAATCTGTATAAACAAGATAAACTCTGGTGGGACAAACAATTTTGTGAGCAGTATATTCAGAGGAACCTAATACCTAGGGGATTAAGAATACAACTCTTCCCAGCATTCAAATTCAAACAAAAAGACCTAAGTATAGAATGGGAAGAAGCCCTAAGCGAATGCTCCACCAAATTAATGAAAATTCTCATTAAACACGATTCCTCAGAATATGAGAGACTGGAAGAGATAATTAAAAGCCAAAATGAACAACTTAAACAATTTGAGCAAATGCAAGAATTTGAAAATGCATATAAAAAATATCAAAAAGAATTGGATAAGTACGAAAATGAAATTAAGACAACCAAAAAGGGCAAATTACAAAGAGACATACAGGATTTCAATAATGATAAAGTCTATAAATGGAGAAATAAAACTAACACAACAAACTTCAGATCTCAGAGAAGAGTAAATATTGTGGAAACTGACATATCCGATACGGACAATGAAGACACAGACCAGGAAACAGCTCCTCAAGCATCCACTTCCAGAAATACAAGCATAGTGGAAAATAGAAAAAGAAAAGCTTTTTTAGAAGAGGATCTAAGCACCGATTCAGAACCACCAGAAGAGGCGGGTGGAAAAACAAAAGACAAACCAGAAACAAAAAGATTCAGAAAGACAAACAACAGACCAACAAACCACCCAAAAGGAATCCGAGCCCATTCTCCCTAATAAGGATGAGAAATTAAGAATTATAAATCTATCTAATCGGGTCTTAACCTCTCTTCACACAAATGTGTTATCAAAAGGTCTATCCTTCTGTCCACACAATAATCTGGACAAATTTGAGGTTATTAAAGATATACAATTGTTTCTGCGCAAACTTCTTCTAAAAAGACATTTTACCAACAACGAACCAGATATTCCATCTGTTGACTGGACTGAAGATGAATTGGAATCTTTACAAATACTAAATGACCTCAATTCAGAACAGAATGACTGTGAAGGATCAAATTGGCGAAAGACACTCAAAACTAAATCAAAATATGTTCCTCCTAATAACACATGTCCCAACATTGAAGTCTTCAATCAAATTGTATGTCAAAGTATCAACAAACTAGATATTATCTCCAAACAACAAAATCTATCTAAAAGAGAAAGAGAAACCCTTACTGAAATGGAATCCTGGAATGATGTAATAATCCGCAATGCCGATAAGGGCGGCAATATCGTAATATGGCCCATAGAAATTTATTTGGATGAGGCTAAACTACAATTAAAGAACAAAACCTGTTACAAAGAACTATGGAGTAACCCTACAGGAGACTTCCATGCGCAATACAACAAACTGATAGACTCAGCCTTCAAAAATGGCATAATCAACACTAAGGAAAAGAAGTTTCTAACTATAACGCATCCAAAAGTGGCAAAGTTTTACCTAATTCCAAAAGTCCACAAAAACAGCCACAAACCACCTGGCAGACCCATTGTTTCTGGCAATGAGAACCTAACAGAAAAGGCGAGTCAATACGTTGATTTAAGATTAAGACCATTTTTAACACAACTATCATCGTATGTGAAAGACACCATGGAAGTGCTACAAATAATACAGGATATTAACATCTCCAAAGACACCTGGTTAGTCTCATGTGACGTGGAATCGCTGTATACCAGCATCGACCACAAACTTGGATTACATGCCATCGAATACTTTCTTAATATGTCATCTGATGAAAACCCAGACCACAACCAATTCACACTTAATTTGCTCAAATTTGTGCTAACTAAAAACTATTTTCTCTTCAACAACAAGTTTTACCTCCAAACTCAAGGCACCGCCATGGGCACGGCCTGTGCTCCCACCTACGCTAATTTATTTTTAGGTTGGTGGGAGCAAACTACGGTATTCTGTGACACAAATGATGAATATTCAGACAAAATCCCGATATGGATTCGATACATAGACGACATCTTGTTCTTATGGGAAGGCACGGAAGAAGATCTTGATCACTTTCTATCAAAGCTAAATCAGAACAATCTGAACATCAGATTAACCCATCATAAAAGTCGGACAAATATCTCCTTTTTGGACTTATTAATCTGTAAGGAAGAAGATGGCTCCCTGAGCACAGATCTGTATCGAAAAGAAACAGCCACGAACAATGTTCTATTTGCCACCAGTGCCCATGCACCAAATACTACAAAATCTCTACCAGTCGGTGAATTCTTGAGACTAAGGAGAAACTGCTCACAAGACATGACTTTTAAGAAAAGAGCTGCAGAATTGGAAAAACGCTTACTCCTGAGGGGCTACAGCAAGAGATCTATTCACAAGGCTAAGACAAGAGCATTAAAAACCGCTAGATCTGAACTATTAAAAACAAAAACCAAAAAAGGTGACAATAAAACCAGACTAGTATTGACGTACAACCAGCAAACACAGCAAATTGTGAATATTATTAATAACAACTGGCACATACTACAAGCGGACCCCCTTCTAAAGGACCTAATAGGAGAAAGGGTTCAACTCAGCTATCGCAGAAGTAGAAACCTAAAGGAAATGCTGAGCCCCAGTCATTTCGTACAAAAATCCAATTCTACCAGAGCTCCAGAAAAAGGTTCATTTTTATGTGGAAATTGCTCCTCATGCTGCAACATGATTAAAAAGAAATCTATCACTGATAGATTTGGGAAAGATCATCAAATCAAGAGCTATATTAACTGCAACTCCAGTGGAGTAATCTATGTCCTCCAGTGCAAATGTCCTAGAGTGTATATAGGTATGACGACAAGAACCATACACACCCGACTGATGGAACATTTGCGAAACATTCGTAATGCCCCGAAAGATCTATCTAAAGACAAAAAAATTACATCAGTAGCTTCGCATTTCTTTAAACACCATCAATCCAAAACATCTGAAATCTTTGGAATCCAGAAGATATCTCTGGGACTAAGAGGAGGCGACCTTGAGACAGCGTTACTCAAGGCTGAAGCAAAGTGGATATACCTAATGGACAGCGTATACCCCAAAGGCATGAATGAACAGAACAATTACTCGATGTTCATATGAAGAACTCGAACATCTGTAATATATTCAATAATAAGAAAATATTGTTGTAAACACTCTCCACAGCACCAAATTCAATTTAGGGCAAGATTCAAGACTCAGCTGTTCAATATAGATCTCTGAACTACAAATAAATATTATGCAAAGCCATACAACCAAACTAAAATAAAAATACAAAAGTAACAAAACCATTAAATAATGGTCAGGTTAATTTAGCCCCTCCATTCTCACTCAAATTTTGATCTCTTGGATGGAAATTAAAAAGAGAGACACCTTGATCAAATATTTGGGAATGGGGGTCTCTATCATCACCACTTATATCTACACGTGTGTGCATGTACCATCATTCTCAATTTTTCACTTTATTCTCATCCTCCCCTTTTTGGTCATCACCACTGATATCTCCATGTTTGTGCATTTATCACCATCCACTATTCTTCACTTTATTCTCATCCTCCCCTGTTTGTGCATCTATACATCACCAGTATCACTCTTAGTGTTTAACTAGCTCCCTATACAATATCACTCAGCATAACGTGCACAACATTATCTCACACTCACGTCCTTATATTCCAAAGCACATTAGTGCACTTCACCATCGCATCCTCATTTCCTAACACATTATATATGGGTTATTTTACTCCCCCACGTAATTGCACTAGCACACACCTAACCCTTTTTTTAATTCTGATACACCTTGTGGCCAACACCAATAACAATATCATTTAATTAATCTTATTCCCCAACACAGTAGATATGGTTTTTTTTTACTTCCCTACGTACTTGCACTCTCACATACCTCACTTCTTTAATTTTGATACACTTTGTTATTTAAAACAAATATGAAATCATATAATTATATATTTAAATGTATGTTTGTCAATTGTGACATACCACGTCAGCAAAAATTAAGAATAAAAATAAAGTGATTTATATCTCAAATGCAATCCTGCCTGTATCCACCTCAATCATTCTACTTTAATACATTTTGCCATCAGTACATTTAAAATCCTAATAGGTTGAAAAGATACTTTTATCAGTTAATCACCTCTGTCACTATGCCACCTCCAGTAATAACAACACAAACTGGGTCACACTACCCCTGTCGTTATCAACTATCATTTCTTTTCCCCTCCTTCAGGTATTACATCACAATATCACATCCCCTCACCCCCTTTTCTATCTCCCCCCCGGCATAAGTCACATTTAGAAAACTGATCAAACAAACACACAGGATACATCTCCCCCCTTGAGAGAATCTCAGTCTGAGGGCTTTGTTTTGTCACAGCAGAAATGTAGCAACAATATTCGATTTCCCCCGTAAACATAATAAATATCATTTTCAATGGTATTTGATGCAAACCGCATTACGAGGGAGACTGTAATTGAGTGTAATAGAGGGCAAGATGTGTACGTCCTGAATGGACACAGTACAAAAATGTATTGAACATGACTCAGAGTATAAAGTACAACGAATATCGTAAACATCACTACACTTAGTCAACAAACTAACAATAAAGTAATGTGAACAAATATACCCTGACATAGAGCAGGTGAGAATAAAATACTGATATGACAACCGATGGCCATATATGATCGCACTTTAAATTTCGTCATGTTATATTACGTCAGTATTAAATTGTATTAAAATATACTTTATATAATTTCAATGTTCTCAAATGCTCGTCTCACACTCAAGTGTATTCCAGCTGTCAAGTATGGGATCGAGTTTCCAGCCTTACAAACGTCAATCATGCCGAAACAACGCCTCCTCAAGCATTTCAGAGGATCGCGATGGGTTGAAATGTAGCCAATGGGTTTGCGCATACGCATTTAAATACCCTGAGACGCCGGCCCGCGTCACCTTTGAAAAAGCCAAAACGCTATCGGCGAAACATGTTAGGGATGGGTATCTGACAATACCCTGTTGTTTTTCTTTTTTAAATGGCATAGTTAACTTTAAAAAGTAACGCTTTATTATAGTGGCATTTGGCTTAAATTAGTACAATAACTTGGGGGTTATTTGAAAACCGCTAGTGGCAATCGTTAAAAGCTATCTACAGGGTAATAGAACAACAGGTATAACGGCCAACTTGCGAAATCAATCGCACGGATATAGATTGTAAAAAACTATATAATAATACCTTATAGCGATAGCGGTTAGCTAGTGACAACTTTAAAAAGCCAATTAAGGATCACTATTATAACTGTTAGCCACACATTTGGGCTGCTTCAACTTATACCGCAGCAATCATTTGTTGATAGTATAAATGTAAAAAAGCCGGGTACTAGCAATTATAGTGCCATAAGATAATTTCAAGCTCTCTAGACGGTAGAAAACTGCAATAGCTAACTTTAAAAGAAATCAAAAGACAGCTACTTTAGAATAAAGTAAAGATCTATACCGTATGAACACCTTAAAGCTATAACAGCCAGAACTTATAACTGGTTACTTATACGTATACTGTAACTATCAGCGATAAGCTATCGATATACAAACCAAGTAGGCTGTATAGAATATATCACTCAAAGATACTTTTGTAAATATTTAGAATACCGTCTCTTATGTATTATATTATAAAAGCAAAATATGCCAAGGCTGCCAAGTGACTAAAAACAGTTGATAATATACAAAGTGAGATATACTGTTCGTCACTAAGTATATACCACTAAAGATTGTACACCAAAGCACCAACACATGTCAGACTCTAAACCAAGTTAAAAATAAAACCCTGTTGCAAAAACTGATTAATTACACAGTATGTATCAAAGATATTCAAGTGACTCCTGATATTCAAAAAATTATATTGTGTATATATACCCATATTATAATCTATTGCAACACAAGGGATAATATATTAAGGTTGAGTTAAAACCGTATTATGAACTTACAACTATCAGGAACTCAGTAATTTACCTGAAGGAGTTAACAATACTTATATAGAGATTTATAGATCCATAAAGTGAAAAAAACAAAACTACTCAAGTATACCAGTTACTAAAGTGACCTTTACTGATAGTACTTTGCTATTTACTTTTCAAATACGGCTGATTAAACTATATACGTGAATGTCTGCATGACAGAATTTTGAAATATACAGCGGTGTAGAATACCCCAGAACACCAGCTAATTATTCATTGGGTAGACCTATATTTACTATTTAGATAATCCAGAATATTTTACAATAGAGGTAATCTATCCACCTGATATTCAGTGCCACTTCTTTATATTTAGTAAAGTTGCTATGTGTTTTTAAAGTACACACACACACACGACCACAATTGTTTTAATTTAATGTTGATTTAATAAAAGTTATGTTTTAATTTTCTTTCAAACCTTTGGCTCACAATGGCTGTTTAAGTTTCATACCATTATTAATATTTTCACAAGGAACTGAAGTGCTACTAAGGTGCATTCTTTCAGTCTCTATCTCCTATGATATAGACTATACTCGTAACTAGATAAATATACTTTGTCTCCAACTTCATAAGTAGGAGTAGCACATCTCTTCTTGTCAGCATAATGTTTATATTGTTGTTGGACCTTCAATAGTCACTTCTTTATTACAGAGAAAGTATTGTAAACCTTATGCAGATCTTGATCAGCAGCAGGAACTGAGCTTTGGAGAGGTGATCCAGGTTCCATAGTTGGATGATACCCATAGGTACGCAGGTAAGGAGACATGGATGTGGATCTTTGAGCTTGATTATTAAAAGCAAATTCAGCCAAAGCAAGGTATTGAGCCCAGTTATCTTGTAAAGTGGTAGTATAACATGAGGCATTTTGATTTGTTTGCTCAGTTTGGCTATCTGTTTTGGGGTGGAAAGCGGTAGCTAGGGCCCCTGGATATGCAGTCCTTTGCAAAAGGCTGTCCAAAATGTGTAAATAAATTGGTGACCTCTATCTGACACTATGGTCTATGGTAAGACATTCAGCCAAAAAAAACTATTGCAGGAAGATGATAGCTGTGCGATTAGCATAGGGTACACCCTTGGTCGCGACAAAAGAGTTTGCAATGTCGTATCACTATCTGTGAAAGCTCAATGTTTCTATCATAAGATGCAACAATAAGTGTGCTACAAGATTGTGGCACCCAGTCTAAAGATGCAGCCTTTGCCAACTGGCTTTTTAATTGAGCTAAAATAAGAGAAAAGCTTTAAAGAGAGCCACAGGTACAAGAGGAAAGATACAAGCATGGTGACTAGTAACCATGTTATAGAAGTTGTAACCAGGAGTTTAATGTCCCTTTAACCTGTAACAACCTGTACATTGCTGGTCTTCTATGGGGTTTGATTTTATGATAGCGCGGTCTTGCCTGGTGGCGAGACCCACACTATTATGAGCTGACAAACCATTAATGACCAGCAACACATGGGTTACATTGTAGTCATCAAAGGGTTGAGTATGATTAAGGCATTTTGGAGGAATTTTTATAGATATTTTACAACAGAATCAGGAAAAATAAATAATGAATATACTCTTATTTACCTTAATTAAACATTTAACTTGTCTGTCAGTCAAGCATTTTCCTTCTCTTCATATCCTTTTGTTGAAAAGCATACCTAGCCAAGCTCAGGAGGAGCTCAGGAGCCACAATGCATGTGAGCTATCTGCTGCTTGGTGGCTGCACATATATGCTTCACATATGAAGCAAATTTGATTTATTAACAGCTCATTTTTATAGTTATATTTATAATTCTAGATTAGAAACTGCAAGGATAAAAGGCATATCTAGGTTAGTTAATGACATCCTACCTATATATGTTTATAATGTTTTTTTGTAAAATTATTATATACTTATTAACCTCTTCCAGGGAGACACTTTGCAATGCAATGCTTGGTGATATTTACACACATCTGGCACAAAAAGCCATTTGTTAGGCAGATCGAATATAGGACAGTTTCCCATAGGGTGTATGAAGGGACCAGGCCCTCTGCAACACTGGACACCAGGGAGGAGACTAAACCAAGCAGTTATTAGCAGCCAGTTATAAAGTTATTTTTTAGATGCTGTTCAAATTTTGAAGTATGAAACCCAAGGCACAGGTCCACTGGCTTTTTAAGCTAATTTGTATTTTTTTGGAGGCAATTGGGGTCCCTATTACAGGAATAGCTGGGAGAAACAACAATACCACCCAATGAGAAGTAGTCTGGAAAGAGCCAGTTCCACTATCATTCCAAGGGGCCGATTAACAAAGCAGTCAATCGGCCCCAATGTATCTATTTCCGCGTGAACCTTCAGTCCCCGAGAAAAAGCTGCTCCTTAACTCATACACCACTTCTGAGGCGGCAGACAGCATTCCGCCCGATCGTGTATGATCGGGTTGATTGACACCCCCTGCTAGCAGCCAATTGACTGCGAATCTGCAAGGGGGCGGCATTGCACAAGCAGTTCACCAGAACTGCTCGTGCAATGTTAAATGCCGACAGAGTATGCTGTCGGCATTCAGCAATGTCTGGCGGACATGATCCGCTACAGCAGATCATGTCCACCAGACATTGATAAATCGGCCCCCAAGCCTTGATTTAATGCTGGTATTCAAGTCTATGCTAAAGAGGAGAAATTTTATTTGTGGTGATAGATTCACTATTTACAGTTTACAACCGAGGAGCTTTCATTTACGTTTGTCATTATGCAGCAGATTCTCATTGTGTTCATATAAAAATGAATGACTCTGATACATATATATGCAGTTGCTTTCATGAGAATTAATCAGTAATAAATTAGTAATTGCATTTAAGCTGCTTTTTGATATTGATCAAGGCCCACTTATTTGTCGTGCTGAGTGAGTATAGTAAGCTTTATGTGAAGTTATTGCTGAAATAGAGATTACATTTATATGGCGTACAGAGGTTAGAGATAGTGTATAGTCACACAGACTTTTGTACTTGCACCTGTGTGCAGACATCTACTTAAAGGGCCATAATACCCAAATGTTTAAACACTTGAAAGTGATGCAGCATAGCTGTAAAAAGCTGACTAGAAAATATCTCCTGAACATCTCTATGTAAAAAAGAAAGATATTTTACCTCAAAAGTTCCTCAGTAGCCACCTCCCATTTCTAAGCAGCATTTTAGTGTGTTTGTCCTGGGACATCTGAAGGGATGAGCATCGTGAACTCTCATATTATTTCACCAATCAGGTAAAGGAAGTTTACAATGAAATCTCATGAGAGTCAAGACAAATCTCATGAGATCACAGTAAAAGTTCATGACCTCAGCACTGCTGATGCTGATTGGCTGCTGTTCATTTCTTCATTTTTTTTAATTTTTTTACCTGCAGCTGGGAGCAGCTGAGTATAACTTTTTACAAAGAACTTACTCTGCTGAGCTGAGGAGATTGTGAGGTAAAATATCTTCCTTTTTTACATAGAGATGCTCAGGTGATATTTTCCTGTCAGCTTTTTACAGTTATACTGCATCAGTTTCAAGTGATTTAGCATATGAGTATTATGTCCCTTTAAAGGGATATGAAACCCAAAAATGTTATTTTGTGATTCCTACAGAGCATACAATTTAAAAAAATTTTTTTTTTAATTTTCTTTTATTATCAGTTATTTCTCATGGTATTCTTTGCTGAAGAGATACCTAGGTATGTGTCTGGAGTACTACATTGCAGGTAATAGTGCTGCCATCTAGTGGTCTTGCAAATGGATAACATTCTTGCAAAACTGATGACTTATAGGGGCCTATTTACTAATGTGCGAGCGGACATGATCCGATATTGCGGATCATGTCCGCAGCACATCGATAAATGCAGACAGAATACGCTGTCGGCATTTATCGTTGCACCAGCAGCTCTTGTGAACTGCTGGTGCAACACCACCCCCTGCAGATTTGCGGCCTCCAGCAGGGGGTGTCAATCAACCCGATCGTATTGGATCTGGTTGATTTCCGGCGATGTCTGTCCGCCACATCAGAGCAGGCAGACAGGTTATCGAGGAGCAGTCTTTAGACCGCTGCTTCATAACTTGTGTTTCTGGCGAGCCAACATGGGACTTGCATCAGCCAATAGGATTTTTTGCTCCATGCCGGATGGATGAAAATAGACGATGCCGTCTGGATGAAGACTTCTGCCTGTCTGGAGGACCACTTCGCCCGGCTTGGATGAAGACTTCTCCCGGCTTCGTTGAGGACTTCGGACCGGCTTGGATGAAGACTTCTCCCGGTAAGTCAATCTTTAGGGGGCTAGTGTTAGATTTTTTAAAGGGTGTATTGGGTGGGTTTATTTGTTAGATTAGGGGTTTGGGCTTGCAAAAGAGCTAACTGCCCTTTAAAGGGCAATGCCCATCCAAATGCCCTTTTCAGAGCAATGGGGAGCTTAGTTTTTTTTAGATAGTATTTTATTTGGGGGGTTGGTTGTGTGAGTGGTGGGTTTTACTGTTGGGGGGTTGTTTGTATTTTTTTTTTACAGATAAAAGATCTGATTACTTTGGGGCAATGCCCCAAAAAAGGCCCTTTCAAGGGCTATTGGTAGTTTAGTTTAGGCTAGGGTTTTTTTTTACTTTGGGGGGGCTTTTTTATTTTGATAGGGCTATTAGATTAAGTGTAATTAGTTTAAATATCTTGTAATTTGTTTATTATTTTCTGTAATTTAGTGTTTATTTTTTTTGTAGTTTAGCTAATTTAATTTAATTGATTTAATTGTTGTTAATTTAGTTAATTTATTTAATTATAGTGTAGTGTTAGTTGTTAGTGTAACTTAGGTTAGGTTTTATTTTACAGGTAAGTTTATTTTTTAGCTAGGTAGTTATTAAATAGTTAATAGCCATTTAATAACTATTCTACCTAGTTAAAATAAATACAAACTTGCCTGTAAAATAAAAATAAATCCTATGCTAGCTACAATGTAACTATTAGTTATATTGTAGCTAGCTTAGGGTTTATTTTATAGGTAAGTATTTAGTTTTAAATAGGAATAATGTAGTTAATGATAGCAATTTTATTTAGATTTTTTTAAATTATATTTAAGTTAGGGGGTGTTAGGGTTAGGGTTAGACTTAGGTTTAGGTGTTAATACATTTAGTATAGTGGCGGCGACGTTGGGGGCAGCAGATTAGGGGTTAATAAGTGTAGGTAGGTGGCTGCAGATTAGGGGTTAATAAATATAATGTAGGTGGCGGCGATGTTGGGGGCAGCAAATTAGGGGTTCATAAGTATAATGTAGGTGGCAGCTGTTTCCGCAGCGGCAGATTAGGGGTCAATAAGAATAATGTAGGTGTCGGCGATGTCGGGGGCGGCAGATTAGGGGTTAATAAGTGTAAGATTAGGGGTGTTTAGACTCTGGGTTCATGTTAGGGTGTTAGGTGTAAACAAATTTTATTTCTCCATAGGAATCAATGGGGCTTCATTAAGGAGTTTTATGCTGCTTTTTTGCAGGTGTTAGACTTTTTCTCAGCCGGCTCTCCCTGTTGATTCCTATGGGGAAATCGTGCACGAGCACGTTACACCAGCTCACCGCTGACTTAAGCAGCGCTGGTATTGAAGTGTGGTAAGGAGCAAAATTTTGCTCAAAGCTCACTTCTTGCCTTTTAATGATGGGTTTGTAAAAACCTGTAATACCAGCGCTGTAGGGAAGTGAGCGGTGAGGGAAAACTGCTCATTAGCACTGCATAGCCTCTAACGCAAAACTTGTAATCTAGCCGAATATTTGATAATAGAAGTAAATTAGAAAACTGTTTAAAATTGCCTGCAAACAGAAGAACAAAGGACAGGGGAACCACATAGCGTGAACCAGTATAGGGCACAGGAATATATATTCACAGCGTTACTGTTCACCTCACAAGGATAAAGCACCTCCAGGTGTTATATGAGCACGCAGAAACCTCTCAGTCTCCCTGCTAACCAGAACCAGCCCTGATGTCAATTTCTCACTGAAAGCCTCTTGGTCCACGTGGTAATTCACATATGGCAGGCTGCCGTTGCACGCCAACATAACTAGACATGAGCGTCGCTAAAAAATTAGTTTAGTTTTGTTTTCATTAGTTAAATAAATAATTTTGTTTAGGCAAATTAGTTTAGTTAAGTTAATCGTTTTTTCGGATCCGTTCGTTTTTTTCGGATCCATTCTTTATTCATATGCATCATTCTATTCTGAAGAATAGAATAATGCATATGAATAAAGAATGGATCCAAAAAACAAAAGGATCTGAAAAAACAATTTAATTTAACATAACATAACAAAACTATCTAAACCTATTAACCCCTAAACCGCACCCCCCCCACATAGCTGACACTAATTAAATCACTAATAAAGCTATTAACCCCTAAACCGCCGTTCCCCGATATCGCCGACACTAACTAAACTTTTTAACTCCTAAACCGCACCCCCCTACATCGCCAATACTAACTAAACCTATTAACCCCTAAACCACATTCCCCTACATCGCCAACACTAACTAAACCTATTAACCCCTAAACCACAGTTCCCCGGCATCGCCAAAACTAAATAAACCTATTAACCCCTAAACTGCAGTTCCCAAACATCGCCGACACTAACTAAACCTATTAACTCCTAAACCGCCAGCCCCCACATCGCAACAACCTAAATTAAACTATATTAACCCCTTAACTAACTACCTGTTTAAAAATAAATACAAACTTACCTGTGAAATAAAAATAAAAATATAAAACCTAAGCTAGCTACAATATAACTAATCACTAACTACCTAGTTAAAATAAATACAAACTTACCTGTAAAATAAAAATAAAAATATAAAACCTAAGCTAGCTATAATATAACTATTTACTAACTACCTAGTTAAAATAAATACAAACTTACCTGTGAAATAAAAATAAAAATATGAAACCTAAGCTAGCTGCAATATAACTATTTACTAACTACCTAGTTAAAATAAATACAAACTTACCTGTGAAATAAAAATAAAAATATAAAACCTAAGCTAGCTACAATATAACTTGTTACAAACTGCTATTTGTGACTGGCCCTTTAAATGGAAGGTTGCCCTGCTTCCCTGGATTTTGGAGAAACCTATTTGCCAGCCTCCTTCCTCATGACTATGGCCCCTGGAAGATTGTGCCCCTGAGAGTATATTGACTTTTGTTGGGTGTGTGTGGCCCTTTGGGAACCGTCTGGGGACATATTGTGACTTTGGTGAACAATGCCCCCTTTAAGACTATGTCCCCAGACCTGTGAAATGACTTGTCCCTGGCTTTCTCCCACTTGGTTCAGTTTCATTGTGTGCCATTAAGAGTTAAATTTTGTTCAGCTTCAAGAAACCTATTCTAAATACAAGTCTGCTGGGATTAGCTCTAATTAGGTTTAGTGATCAACTTTCCCATTGTCTAATCAGACTAGTATTGATAAGGTGGACTGCATTGTTTTATTGTGTGTAATGTTATCTGCTGAAGTAAATGTTGTGGCCTGTCAAAGGGAGTGTCTCTCTATCTAATATCAAATGTGTGATGGGGGATTTTATGCCTCCCCCTGAGAGTGTCCTGTTTGCATGTAACCTCAATAAAAAGGAGGCTGTGTGCTCCAGCACATCAGACCTATTTTCTGTCCCTCTAACTTGCAGCTTTGACTCATGTTTGTAGGGGAAAGCTTATAATCACTACAGGGATTGCTATGTTTTTCATACTCCCTTAGCTACAGGGATTGCTACAGAAGGAAGAGGTTCGCCTACTGGAGCCTGGTCGTAGGTCCAGGGCGCAGAGCAGACGGCGAGATACCAGCCCAGCAGCGGTGGTTCATATAGTCTGCATTACTGATGGTGGCTACGCAGTAGTTATAGTGTCCACGGTGCTGCTGCTCCTTTGCTGAGCGCTAGGAGCATCCTTTTCTACGGTCCAACTTCCAGCCAGCCTGGAGGCAACCGTAACATTTGGCGGCAGCGGTGGGATTGGCGTCCTAGCGCAAGGAGCAGCACCACAACAGCACTGGTATCGTAGGAGAGTAATTGAGGGCAACGCTAGCCACTGCGCAGCGTCCCTACATACAGCAGCATGGAGCTGACAAGATACTGGTCAGAACCATGTGAAGAGCACCTCAACCGGATCCGTCGCTATGAGGGCGCGGATTTCGTTCCAGAGGTAAAGAGGCGGCTAGTCCGATATGGTCCAGACCCTGCGCAGGAGGTAGTCAGTCGCATCATCCGGGAATTGGATACGGAGAACAAAGCGGCACGAGCCTTTGAGCGCCAACTGTGGAGTTTGAGGGTATGGACACCTGGTCTCTCTCCCCAGCCGCAGCATGTTCCACAGGGAGAGGAGAGCAGCGACCTCCCTCCCCAGCGGCAGTATACTGTGCAGAGGGAAGAGACAACCGGTCTCCTTCCCCAACCCCAACCAGAGATACCAGAGGCAGCAGGCCTCATAGACTGGTCCTGGGAGGACCCCCAGCAGGCAGGTGGAGATGGGACCGCAGTCTCTCTACCGGCCCTACAGGGATGCTGGGCAGGCGGCCCAGATCCCCAGCGACAGACCCAGCTACAGGGAGGGGAGAGCATCGACCTCCCTCCCCAGCCGGAGTGTGCCTTCCAGGGAGAGGAGACAACCGGTCTCTCTCCCCAGCCGCAGCATGTTCCACAGGAAGAGGAGAGCATCGACCTCCCTTCCCAATGGCCGCCGGAGTATCAGGAGGAGGAGGTAAGCCAATCTCCCCCTCCCCAGCTAACTCCTAACTTGGGCCCAGGGTTAACAGTGGAGATGTTAACCCCCACTGACCCCCACGTTCCCTTTGCCACCGGGCAGGACTATGCCCCAATTCCCCCAGCAGAAGAGCTGGCATCAGGACAGAGCGCTGCTGGCCTCTGCCCTACAGACCCCCTTGTTACAGGACTGGCCTGCAAACCCCTCACCCCAGCAGAAGCGCTGGCACCAGGGCAGAGTGCCGCTGGCCTCTGCCCCCCAAGTACCATCAGCTATTTGCCCAGCTGCGCCAGAAAGGCAGAGGATGCTACACTTTCATCCTATAACCTGGAACCTACAGGCCAGTGCTACTTGTTGTGGGGGGGCTGCTTTGCTGCTAGTGTTTATTTGTGGGTGGGTTGCGAGACTAACTTAGGCACTGACCGACAGAAGGTCAGGTGCCTTGTTAGTCTCCCTCCAAAAGGGGAGATATGTTACAAACTGCTATTTGTGACTGGCCCTTTAAATGGAAGGTTGCCCTGCTTCCCTGGATTTTGGAGAAGCCTATTTGCCAGCCTCCTTCCTCATGACTATGGCCCCTGGAAGATTGTGCCCCTGAGAGTATATTGACTTTTGTTGGGTGTGTGTGGCCCTTTGGGAACCGTCTGGGGACATATTGTGACTTTGGTGAACAATGCCCCCTTTAAGACTATGTCCCCAGACCTGTGAAATGACTTGTCCCTGGCTTTCTCCCACTTGGTTCAGTTTCATTGTGTGCCATTAAGAGTTAAATTTTGTTCAGCTTCAAGAAACCTATTCTAAATACAAGTCTGCTGGGATTAGCTCTAATTAGGTTTAGTGATCAACTTTCCCATTGTCTAATCAGACTAGTATTGATAAGGTGGACTGCATTGTTTTATTGTGTGTAATGTTATCTGCTGAAGTAAATGTTGTGGCCTGTCAAAGGGAGTGTCTCTCTATCTAATATCAAATGTGTGATGGGGGATTTTATGCCTCCCCCTGAGAGTGTCCTGTTTGCATGTAACCTCAATAAAACGGAGGCTGTGTGCTCCAGCACATCAGACCTATTTTCTGTCCCTCTAACTTGCAGATTTGACTCATGTTTGTAGGGGACAGCTTATAATCACTACAGGGATTGCTATGTTTTTCATGCTCCCTTAGCTACAGGGATTGCTACAGAAGGAAGAGGTTCGCCTACTGGAGCCTGGTCGTAGGTCCAGGGCGCAGAGCAGACGGCGAGATACCAGCCCAGCAGCGGTGGTTCATATAGTCTGCATTACTGATGGTGGCTACGCAGTAGTTATAGTGTCCACGGTGCTGCTGCTCCTTTGGTGAGCGCTAGGAGCATCCTTTTCTACGGTCCAACTTCCAGCCAGCCTGGAGGCAACCGTAACATAACTATTTACTAACTACCTAGTTAAAATAAATACAAACTTACCTGTGAAATAAAAATAAAATCTAAGCTTACACTAATAAAACCTAACATTACTAAAAATAAATAAACCTAAGATTACTAAAAAATAATAAACACAAAAATTACAAAAAAAAAATTACCATTACAAAAAATAGCAAATGAAATTATCTAAAACAATAAAAATTACTCCTATTCTAATACCCCTTTAAAAAAAAACACCCCAAAGTAAAATAACCCTAATCTATAATAAACTACCAAGGGCCCTTAAAACAGCTCTTTTGCAAAAAAAGAAAAAAAAAAACACCCCCTAACATTATAACATTACAAACCCCCACCCCAAACCCACAAAATAAAAATAAACCTAAT
Organism: Bombina bombina; assembly: GCF_027579735.1. Lineage (NCBI taxonomy): Eukaryota > Metazoa > Chordata > Amphibia > Anura > Bombinatoridae > Bombina > Bombina bombina. The sequence goes on from NC_069500.1 coordinate 1,402,868,904, forward strand.
CTACCCATTGCCCTGAAAAGGGCATTTGTATGGGTATTGACCTTAAAAGGACATTCAGCTCTTTTTCGCCCCAAAGCCGTAATCTAAAAAAGAATGTGTGTGTGGGTTGATATATATGTGTACAGTGGATAATAATGCAAAATAATTCACCACATTTTTGAGTATAAAAACCTTTTAATGAAAATCTTTTTTTTAAGTTCAAATGGGGTTAAAATAGTCATTCTGAGCCCCAAAAAGACTGCAACACATTTCTCTGCTGTTCAAGCAGTTTCATCAGGCCTGTAGATCAGCAGTTTTTGAAACAACCATGCCACGTTCAAAATCACTTAAATCCCCTTTCTATAACATTCTGATGCTCGGTTTGAACTTCAGCAAGTTGTCTTCAGCACGTCTAGATGTCTAAATGCATTGAGTTGCTGCCATGTGATTGACTTGTTAGCAATTTGTGTTACCAAGCAATTGAACAGGTGTACTGTAAGTGGCTGGTGAGTGTATATGTGTTGATATATACATGTACACGTGTATGTGTGTGTGTGTATATATATATATATATATATATATATATAGACAGCAGGCAGGCCAGCACTCATGGTTAACATTTCATCCATCCAGGGTGCTTCCATAGTATTGATAGTAGTAAAGAATGGGGATGCAATCGCCAGCATTTCCAAAGTTACCTTTTAATGTAATGTTTCGGGTGTTACCCCCTTCGTCAGACAATACAAAATAACAATACACAACCTACTTACCACCGTGCCTTTTAAACTAACCTAAGTGATTCAGTTCCAGGCCATCACCTGTGATACCACTCCCACTATGAGTAATCAACAGGTGAAGACCCCCACTGTGTGCGACTACCTAATCAGCTAAACATATTATCTACTTGTATCACTTGTGAGGTTCTTCACCTGTTGATTACTGATAGTGGGAGTGGTATCACAGGTGATGACCAGGAACTGAATCACTTAGGTTAGTTTAAAAGACACGGTGGTAAGTAGGTTGTGTATTGTTATTTTGTATTGTCTGACAAAGGGGGTAGCACCCAAAACATTACATTAAAAGGTAACTTTGGAAATCCTGGCAATTGCATCCCCATTCTTTACTACTATATATATATATTTATGTGTTGATATATATATATATATATGTACACGTGTATGAATATATATATCTATACTATAATTGTGTTTGTAATCTCCGTCGCCGTTGGAAGTTGCGCACACATACTCAAAGGAATGTTGGATGCGCGTGCAGCTGCCTTGTGGCGACAGACCGCTTCAGGAGCTCCAACTCTCAGCTGTAACATAACAGCTGAGAGCTAGAGCTAATGAGGCTTCAGGCATCTGCCGCATATGGAGCTAGAGCGTGATCGGTGCTCCGCCTCCATATGAGGCCAGATGCCTGATCGTTACAGTCGGTGACACTGTGTGTGTCACCGTCTGTAACGATCTTCTGCTGGTGCCAGTGGGAGGTGTGAGCAGGTGGCGGTTGGGCGGCTCAGCAGGAAGGGGAGGCAGTGGGAGTGCCCCAATTAAAAAAAAGGACAGGGGGAGAAACTCATTTACATCTGCCATTAAGTGGTCACAGCAAAAAAACAGGAACATTAATTCCACTATGTTTTCCAAGAGGTGTCTTTGTACTGCTTAATTTGCAAAACTTTATACATGGCATCAAAAGGACAGTGTTAAATGATTGTAATATTGCTAAAAAATACTAATGAGTTTAATGTCCATTTTATTTTCATTTTATGTATAGGTTTAACAGACGGCTAGATTACGAGTCTTGAGTTAGGCTTAAAAAGCAGCGTTGGCCGGTTCCAACGCTGCTTTTTAACGCCCGCTGGTATTACGAGTCTTGAAGGTACAGGTGTACCGCTCACTTTTTGGGCCAGACTCGGAAATACCGCAAATCCACTTACGTCAATTGCGTATCCTCTTTTTTCAATGGGACTTGCATAGCGCTGGTATTACGAGTCTGCCAAAAAGTGAGCGGTAGACCCTCTCCTGTCAAGCCTGGTACCGCATTTAAAAGTTAGTAGTTAAGAGTTTTACACTACAACGCCGTAGCATAAAACTCTTAACTAAACTGCTAAAAAGTACACTAACACCCATAAACTACCTATTAACCCCTAAACCGAGGTCCCCCCACATCCCGAACACCAAAGTTACAATTATACATAACACTACACTATAATTAAATTAATTCCCTAAATTAAATTAAATTATCTAAAGTACAAAAAAAAAAAACACTAAAATTACAGAAAATAATAAACAAATTACAAGATTTTTAAAATAATTACACCTAATCTAATCCACCTAACAAAATAAAAAAGCCCACCCAAAATAAAAAAGCCCTACCCTACACTAAATTACAAATAGCCCTTAAAAGGGCCTTTTGCGGGGCATTGCCCCAAAGTAATCAGCTCTTTTACCTGTAAAAAAAATTACAAATCCCCCCCCAACATTAAAACCCACCACCCACACAACCAACCCTACTCTAAAAACCACCCAATCCCCCCTTTAAAAAAACCTAACACTAACCCCCTGAAGATCACCCTACCGGGAGACGTCTTCATCCAACCGGGCAGAAGTGGTTGTCCAGACGGGCAGAAGTCTTCATCCAAGCCAGGCAGAAGTGGTCCTCCAGACGGGCAGAAGTCTACATCCAGACGGCATCTTCTATCTTCATCCATCCGGCGCAGAGCGGGTCCATCTTCAAGACATCCGACGCGGAGCATCCTCTTCTTTCCACGCTACGATTGAATGAAGGTTCCTTTCAATGATGTCATCCAAGATGGCGTCCCTTCAATTCCGATTGGCTGATAGAATTCTATCAGCCAATCAGAATTAAGGTAGAAAAAATCCTATTGACTGATGCAATCAGCCAATAGAATTGAGCTGGTATTCTATTGGCTGATTGGAACAGCCAATAGAATGCCAGCTCAATCATATTGGCTGATTGGATCAGCCAATAGGATTGAAGTTCAATCCTATTGGCTGATTGCATCAGCCAATAGGATTTTTCCTACCTTAATTCCGATTGGCTGATAGAATTCTATCAGCCAATCGGAATTGAACGGATGCCATCCTTGATGACGTTATTTAAAGGAACCTTCATTCAGTCGTAGCCGTGGAAAGAAGAGGATGCTCCGCGTCGGATGTCTTGAAGATGGACCTGCTGCGCGCTGGATGGATGAAGATAGAAGATGCCGTGTGGGTGAAGACTTCTGCACGTCTGGAGGACCACTTCTGCCCGGCTTGGATGAAGACTTCTGCCAGTCTGGAGGACCACTTCAGCCCGGTAGGATGAAGACGTCTCCCTGTAGGGTAATCTTCAGGGGGTTAGTGTTAGGTTTTTTTAAGGGGGTATTGGGTGGTTTTTAGAGTAGGGTTGGTTGTGTGGGTGGTGGGTTTTAATGTTGGGGGGATTTGTAATTTGTTTACAGGTAAAAGAGCTGATTACTTTGGAGCAATGCCCCTCAAAAGGCCCTTTTAAGGGCTATTTGTAATTTAGTGTAGCGTAGGGCTTTTTTTTTTATTTTGGGGGCTTTTTTATATTGTTAGGGGGATTTGATTAGGTGTAATTAGTTTAAAAATCTTGTAATTTGTTTATTATTTTCTGTAATTTAGTGGGGGGGTTTTTGTACTTTAGATAATTTTATTTAATTTAGGGAAATAATTTAATTATAGTGGTAGTGTTAGGTGTAATTTTAACTTAGGTTAGGTTTTATTTTACAGGTACTTTTGTCTTTATTTTAATAACTATTTAATAATTATTCTACCTAGTTAAAATAAATACAAACTTAAAAGTTATATTGTAGCTAGCTTAGGGTTTATTTTATAGGTATTTAGTTTTAAATAGGAATAATTTAGTTAATGATAGTAATTTTATTTAGATTTATTTAAATTATATTTAAGTTAGGGGGTGTTAGGGTTAGACTTAGGTTTAAGGGTTAATAACTTTAATATAGTGGCGGCGACGTTGGGGGCAGCAGATTAGGGGTTAATAAGTGTAGGTAGGTTGCGGCGACATTGGGGCAGCAGATTAGGGGTTAATAAATATAATGTAAGGTGTCGGCGATGTTGGGGGCAGCAGATTAGGGGTTCATTAGTATAATGTAGGTGGTGGCGGTGTCCGGAGCGGCAGATTAGGGGTTAATAATATAATGTATGTGTCGGTGATGTCGGGGGCTGCAGATGAGGGGTTAATAAGTGTAAGATTAGGGGTGTTTAAATTCGGGGTTCATGTTAGGGTGTTAGGTGTAGACATAAATATATTTTCCCCATAGGAATCAATGGGGCTGCGTTAGGAGCTTTACGCTGCTTTTTTGCAAGTGTTAGGTTTTTTTTCAGTGGGCTCTCCCCCATTGATTCCTATGGGGAAATCGTGCACGAGCACGTTCAGCCAGCTCACCGCTACCTTAAGCAGCACTGGTATTGAGGTGAGATGTGGAGCAAAATTGTGAAATACATATTTTAACCCCTTAGCTACCAGTATATTGTTACAGCCCTGGCATTTAGGGGTTAAATTATGATTTTGGAGATCTTGGAGTTGTCTGTTATTTAGTGGCAAGTATCCTTGTTATTGTGTGAAGGTGGAAGTGGGGAAAAGGAGGCTTCACCCTGGTGTGTTGCTGATAAACAAAAAGATTTAAACTACTTATACCCAAAAAGGGTTAAATAGTGAGACATTGGGGCCCATTTATCAAGCTCCGTGTTTCTGACGAACCTTCAGACTCATCAGAAACACCAGTTAGGAAGCAGAGGTCTAAAGACCGCTGCTCCATAACCTGTCCGCCTGCACTGAGGAGGCGGACAGAGATTGGCCACGAATCTGCAGGGGTGGCCACGAATCTGCAGGGGTGGCGTTGCACCAGAAGTTCACAAGAGCGTATTGCTCTCCGCATTCGGTGATGTCTGTCGGACAGACATTTCATAAATAGGCCCCTGTAGGAATTTAAAGGGAAACTAAACCCAATTTTTTTCTTTCATGATTCAGATAGAGCATGCAATTTTAAGCAACTTTCTAATTTACTCCTATTATCGATTTTTCTTCGTTCTCTTGGTATCTTTATTTAAAAAGAAGGAATGTGATGCATAGGAGCCAGCCCATTTTTGGTTGAGAACCTAGGTTATGCTTGCTTATTGGTGGGTAAGTGTAAGCCTCCAATAAGCAAGTGCTATCCATGGTGCTGAACCTAACATGGCCTGGCTGCTAAGATTTACATTCCTGCTTTTAAAATAAAGATAGCAAGAGAACGAAGAAAAATAGATAATAGGAGTAAATTACAAAGTTGGTTAAAAAGTTCTTGCTCAAAAAATTTGGTTCAGTGTCCCTTTAATGAGTTCTATAAAGTGGGTACAATTACTGATCTGTAGAAACTGGATTGAAAAATAACAATTTCTGTAATACAAACACGTAGGTGCAGGCGGGGTATATCTTGGAAGAAATCTGTACAAAATACTAAGAAAACAGAAGGGCACAACAATACTTTAAAGGGACAGTCTTCTCCAGAATTGTTATTGTTTAAAATGAAAGATAATTCCTTTATTACCCATTCCCCAGTTTTACATAACCAACACGGTTATATTAATATACTTTTTTATATCTGTCATTGCCTTGTATCTAAGCTTCTGCAGACTGCTCTCTTATCTCAGTTCTTTTGACAAACTTGTATTTTAGCCAATCAATGCTGACTCATAAGTTATTTCACAGGCATAAGCACAATGTTATCAATATAGCACACATCAACTAGTGCTGTCTATCTGTGAAAAACTTTCAAAATGCAACGATTGGAATGAAAACTCGTTAATACATCTAAGACACGCTGTGCACTACTGCCATGACATGATATTGCTTTCAGTAACCTTTCTACTGCTCTGCTGAAGGTCAGAAGTTTTCTGTCTCATGTTTGCCACAAAAACAGGACTGCTCTCTATAGCCCCTTGAACCACTGTGGTTTTTAATGAACCTGCAAGAAAACAAAAAAGTTTAGTCAAATTGCAGAAAACTATATTATACCCTTTTTATGATCAGTATATACTACAACTAGCAAATTCCTAACACAAATGTACATAGCAAAAACATATTAATACTAATCAGTAACAGCTAAAGGGGTGTTACCATCTACTTTCAGGGTTATTCCTATTGAGACTGGTATCTCCTTTTACACGTAACCGAAAAGAAAAAGGTGAGCTAGCTTAATGTATTGTGTGACCTAGCAACATTCACTTGATATTTAAAGGGACACTGAACCCAATTTTCTTTTTTGTGATTCATATAGTGCAGCAATTTTAAGCAACTTTCTAATTTACTCCTATTATCAAATTTTCTTCATTCTCTTGGTATCTTTATTTGAAATGCAAGAATGTAAGTTTAGATGCCGGCCCATTTTTAGTGAACACACTGTGTCGTTCTTGCTGATTGGTGGATAAATTCATCCACCAATAAACAAGTGCTTTCCATGGTCCTGAACCAAAAAATAGTTTAGATGCCTGCTTTTTCAAATAAAGAAAGCAAGAGAACGAAGAAGAATTTATAATGGGAGTAAATTAGAAAGTTGCTTAAATTTGCATGCTCTATCTGAATCATGAAAGAAAAAAATTGGGTTCAGTGTCCCTTTAACTAATCCAAACACACTCAGGCCAGGTGTAAGAGATATGTTTTGTTTTGTTTTTTCCTTTATGTTTCTAAAAATAGTTTTAACTAAAAAGTAATTGTTAAAAATTCTCAAGAATTGTGGTGTTTGCTAAATGAGAATGCATTTGCATTTATAAGAAGAACATAAAAATGGAGTCTAATATCTAAGAATCGGCAAAAATTTGAATTTGGCATTTGTTTGCTAAGCGATTGCTGAATATGACTGCACATAGCGGCATTCAGCTGAGTGAAAATGCAACACAAAAAGATATCTGCAAATCCACATCATTGTGTGTTGCACTTTCTCAATATCCAGGAGGGGAGGTTTGGCCAATGAGGGGAACAGGAGAGCCCCTTTGAATCTCTCTTTGTCTCTTTCCCTTCCTTTTATTGTCTCCTCTTTATCTCACCCCATTTTGCTCCTTAAGTTTACTTAAAAGGACATTAAACACTTTAAGATGGTAATATAAAATGATAAATTGTATATATAAAAAAACACCTCTGCAATATACTTGTATGATTTATTTTGCCCCCTTTTCATGTAATTCCATTCTAAAATTGTGAGTTTTTCAATTCCTGTTAGAAATGGAAGTGCAGAATACTGTTATATTCCACACAGCCAATGGCTGAACACTCTAGTGTCCTATTTATAACTGTCCCTAATTGGCCACAGCAGAAAAGGCAACCTAAGTTACAACATGGCAGCTCCCATTGTTTTATAGACACTAAAACTTAAACAGCTATCAAACATACATCTACATGTTATTCTCAGACTAATCTTTTCTTTGAATGCATCATTCTATCTAGTATTTATTTAATGTTTAATGTCCCTTTAAACCCATCTTCTTGACCTCTGTGGCTGCTGTCCCCAGTATTTCACCCAGACTGACACAATGCCGAATTGTAATCAATAGATAAGGCCTTTATTTTAATGCCCTGCAATCCACCACAATTAAAACATGGGGCAGATTTAACTGGCAGTTATGTACACGTAAACCTGATAATGGACTGTTCCTTATTTTCTTTTTATTTGGCACCAGAAGCTATATAGACTTGTTATCATCTTAAGGCTCTGGGCATAGATTTATATTTGGTGATTATTGTTGCATTAGTAGACTTTTTATGTTGTAACAGATGTTGTGCCTGTATATCACATTTTACTGATTTGTTATTTGCTGTTGTACAACATTCTAAAACATAATAAAAATATCTAAAATGTCATTGTTAAAGGGACATGAAAACAAACATTCTGTTATAATTCAGATAGAGTATATCATTTAAATAACCTTCCAAGTTGTTTAAAACTGTTTGCTTTGTGTGAATAATAAAAGAAAACATTTGGGTTTCACGCCCCTTTTACCTCCAGTGCACTATATGAACTGTATCCTGAACTGTTTGATAGATAAGGGGCGCCGTCGGCAGTTACTTACATAGGTTTAGACTAACATCTTGTTATGATATTGAACAGCCTAACATATAGCCATTGTTTTCATTTAACTTACAATTCATTTATTTAAATCTTATTTAAAGGACCGCTAAATACAGTAAAAGTGCATAACAAAATGACAATGAATTTCATAAAAACAGTCAAAAAAAATTCTGACAAATTAAGTTTTTCTCTCATTTGCAAGCCCCCTATATCATGTGACAGACATCAACCAATCATACACCAGTATACGTACAGTATACCCTGTGAGCTTGTGCACATGCAAAGTGTGTATATAAAAAGACTGTGCAAAATTTGGTAAGGGAAGTAAACTGAGAGGATTCTTAAATTGTGTGCTCTTTCTGAATCATGAAAGTTTAATTTTGACTTGTGTGTCCCTTAAAGTAAATTAAATTGAATTATCATTGCATTATGTGTGTGTGTCCCTTTAAATTAAATTGAATTATCATTGCATTATGTGTGTGTGTGTCCCTTTAAATTAAATTGAATTATCATTGCATTATGTGTGTGTGTCCCTTTAAATTAAATTGAATTATCATTGCATTATGTGTGTGTCCTTTAAATTAAATTGAATTATCATTGCATTATGTGTGTGTGTCCTTTAAATTAAATTGAATTATCATTGCATTATGTGTGTGTCCCTTTAAATTAAATTGAATTATCATTGCATTATGTGTGTGTGTCCCTTTAAATTAAATTGAATTATCATTGCATTATGTGTGTGTGTCCTTTAAATTAAATTGAATTATCATTGCATTATGTGTGTGTGTCTCTTTCTTCAGTTCCAATTCACTTTTTTTCTAGTTGTCAGTTTTTCTTCTCATATTACACCCTAGACTTAAAATGTAGACTTAATTGCTATTGGTAGTGTATTTTTTAAGTACAGTTAGAAGAATTTTTGGAATATACTTACATTATGACAGCTAGAGTTATACTTTTTAAAATGCCTGCAACTAGCTGCTATTATGTCTCTATACCTCGTGCATGCACATTCATCTCCCACTCATGGTTTGCGTGCCACTAGTTATATATCACATGACTTCATTGGCACTTGGAGCATTAAGGTTACTGCTTGATGCAGTCCAAAAGTGGACCCAAGTACTATGGAGGGATAGAATAGACCAATCGGAGCCCTGGATGTACCTCAGCACATGAGCCACTGGCAGTGTATCATTGGTAACAGGAATAACTTATTAGTAGTTAGTAGTTTAGCATACCTGAAGGGAAATGTCAGAGGCTGCTCAACCTGGCCAAGATGCTATATGAAGAACAGTCCAATATATCTATACTATAGGACAAGACAGTTGTAGGTTCAGGTATAGGATCAATATCTGTAGAGCAGTTCAGAATGCAATGCAGATCCAATATATCTATACTATAGGACAAGACAGTGGTAGGGTCAGGGTCAGGTTCATGTATAAGGTCAATATATGTAGAGCAGTTCAGAATACAATGCAGATCCAATATATCTATACTATAGGACAAGACAGTTGTAGGTTCAGGTATAGGATCAATATCTGTAGAGCAGTTCAGAATGCAATGCAGATCCAATATATCTATACTATAGACAAGACAGTTGTAGGGTCAGGTTCAGGTATGGGGTCAATATCTATAGAGCAGTTCAGAATGCAATGCAGATCCAATATATCTATACTATAGGACAAGACAGTTGTAGGGTCAGGTTCAGGTTCAGGTATAGGGTCAATATCTGTAGAGCAGTTCAGAATGCAATGCAGATCCAATATATCTATACTATAGGACAAGGCAGTTGTAGGTTCAGGTTCAGGTATAGGGTCAATATCTGTAGAGCAGTTCAGAATGCAATGCAGATCCAATATATCTATACTATAGGACAAGGCAGTTGTAGGTTCAGGTTCAGGTATAGGGTCAATATCTGTAGAGCAGTTCAGAATGCAATGCAGATCCAATATATCTATACTATAGGACAAGACAGTTGTAGGGTCAGGTTCAGGTATAGGGTCAATATCTGTAGAGCAGTTCAGAATGCAATGCAGATCCAATATATCTATACTATAGGACAAGGCAGTTGTAGGGTCAGGTTCAGGTATAGGGTCAATATCTGTAGAGCAGTTCAGAATGCAATGCAGAGGCAGGTCAGACATGCAGAGTTGGCAACAAAGGGGAATAAGACAGAATCAAAATCAACAAGCAGGTCAGGTACACAAGCAGGGTTAGTACAGGATCAATAACAGTAATCCTACAAGGAAAATGCACCCAGGAATCTCTAACAGAGATTGAGTAACTGTGTCATTTAGATAGAGCAGTGATGATGCTCAAGCAACATGAAACAATGATGCAAGTTTGTGCACAAAGCGTCTTTCATATGAAAAGATGTGAATAACCGGCAAATAACCACACACTGTCATAAACAACATGGCAGCACCAATAGTGAAAACTTAGAATACCATAACGGAACCTGGTTTACTGGAAATGAGCCAGACTCTAATACATCTAAATGTAACATGTGGCTCTTGTAGAAGCATTGTTTTGGAAATATGTGTATTACAAAAATCCTTCTAGTTGTGCATTTCATATATGACTTTTATGCCCTTTTAATGTATATATTTTTTATGTTATGTATTTTGTTATACCATTGTAAAGATTGAATGTTAGACTTTTTCTTTTTAACATTGAGTAGACTAATAGCTCTTCTCTACTGACTAGTAGCCATTGTTCCACAGTCTAGCAGACAACAGTGATATTTTACCACCCCGTATACATCCTTTATCACTGGTACAGTTTTTATAGAAGACATAAATCTACATTCACACCATTGTCTTGCTTCTCTTTAGACTTCTCGGAACTAATGTCTGACTGAATAGAAATATCTACTATCCTACGGCGTCTACTGAGTACACCGTCCAATTCGTTGACATTTATTTTTCGGCTAATTCTTCGATAGCTTATCTTCCGGGTTGGCTTTTTTACGGTATCCTGAAATGAAATGGGAAGGAAAGTCACCTGGAGCTCATCTTCAACTAACACCACTTAGCAAGGTTAATGTCAGGAAAATATTACGGGACACTTACAACCAAAAGTCCTTGCAGCTCATTAATGACACTCTTACGTTTACAGGCAACTGAAGAATGATGCTGAGAAACAAACAAAAAGATTTATTGAGAACAGTAAGACTCACAGAATGATTTAGACTAACACTAAAAACTAAATCAGTAACACATAAGTAATCTCTGTTGATTAATCAAAACAGATATATCAACATCTATCGACCAAAGCTAACTGAGGCAAAGAAGCATATGAAATACATATTTTATGAGAACATTTTAAAATTACAGGTACAAATACCCAAATCTGGAATTCCAAAATGCAAACTTAATCTGAAATCAATTTTTTTTTATAAATTAAAATTTTTTATTTTTTTAATCAAGAATGAATATTATTCCCTGCCTGTAAGTCACAATCTTCTCTTTTTTTCACAGCTAAGTTTGTATTTATTTTAACTAGGTAGACTATTTAGAAAATAGTTATTAACTATTTAATAACTACCTAGCTAAAATAAATACAAAGTTACCTGTAAAATAAAACCTAACCTGCCTTACACTAAAAACTAACATTACAATAAAATAAAATTAATTGAATTATTAAAATACAATTTTCTAAATTACAAAAATAATAAACACTAAATTACAAAAAATAAAAAACGAAATTATCAAAAATAAAAACGAATTACCCTATTTTAATAGCCCTATCAAAATAAAAAGCCCCCCCCCCAAATAAAACAAAAAAACCCTAGCCTACACTAAATTGCCAATGGCCCTTAAAAGGGCTTTTTGTGGGGCATTGCCCCAAAGAAATCAGCTCTTTTACCTGTAAAAAAAATAAAAATACAAACACCCCCCAACAGTAAAACCCACCACCCAACCAACCAACCCCCCCAAATAAAACCTATCTCAATAAACCTAAGCTAACCATTGCCCTGAATAGGGCATTTGTATGGGCATTGCCCTTAAAAGCACATTTAGCTCTTTTACATTGCCCAAACCCTAAGCTAAACGAAAAACTCACCCAATAAACCCTTAAAAAAAGCTAAAACTAACCCCGGACGATCCACTTACAGTTATCGAAGTCCGGACATCCATCCTCATCCAGCCGGCGAAGTCATCATCCAGGCGGCAAGAAGTCTTCATCCGGGAGGCCTCTTCCATCTTCATCCAGCCGGCAAAGTCCTCATCAAGACGGCAAGAAGTCTTCATCCAGACGGCATCTTCTATCTTCATCCATTTCTATCAGCCAATAGGAATTAAAGGGGAAAAAAATCCTATTGGCTGTTGTAATCAGCCAATAGGATTGAGCTTTCATCCTATTGGCTGATCCAATCAGCCAATAGGATTGAGCTCTCATTCTATTGGCTGATTGCAACAGCCAATAGGATTTTTTCCCCTTTAATTCCTATTGGCTGATAGAAAATCTTTCAGCCAATAGGAATGTAAGGGACGCCATCTTGGATGACGTCACTTAAAGTGAAACTTAATTTTCCAGCGACGATCGTAAGAAGAGGATGCTCCGCGCCGGATGTCTTGAACATGGAACCGCTCCGTGCTGGATGGATAAAGATAGAAGATGCCGTCTGGATGGAGATAGAAGATGCCGTCTGAATGGAGACTTCTTGCCGTCTGAATGAGGACTTTGCCGGCTGGATGAAGATGGAAGAAGCCGCCCGAATGAAGACTTCTTGCCGTCTGGATGATGACTTCGCTGGCTGGATGAGGATGGATGTCCGGACTTCGATAACTGTAAGTGGATTGTCAGGGGTTAGTGTTAGTTTTTTTTAAGGGTTTATTGGGTGGGTTTTTCTTTTAGCTAAGGGTTTGGGCAATGTAAAATAGCTAAATGCTCTTTTAAGGGCAATGCCCATCCAAATGCCCTTTTCAGGGCAATGTTTAGCTTAGGTTTATTTAGATAGTTTTTTTATTTGTGGGGGTTGGTTGGTTGGGTGGTGGGTTTTACTGTTGGGGGGTGTTTGTATTTTTTTTACAGGTAAAAGAGCTGATTTCTTTGGGGCAATGCACCACAAAAGGCCCTTTTAAGGGTCATTGGCAGTTTAGTGTAGGCTAGAGTTTTTTTTATTTTGGGGGGGGGGTTATTTTGATAGGGCTATTAGATTAGGAGTAATTCGTTTATATTTTTGATAATTTTGTTTTTTATTTTTTGTAGTTTAGTGTTTATTTTTTTTGTAATTTAGAAAATTGTATTTTAATAATTTAATTAATTTTATTTTATTGTAATGTTAGTTTTTAGTGTAAGGCAGGTTATTTTTATTTTACAGGTAACTTTGTATTTATTTTAGCTAAGTAGTTATTAAATAGTTAATAACTATTTACTAACTAGTCTACCTAGTTAATATAAATACAAACTTACCTGTGAAATAAAAATAAAACCTAAGCTAGCTACAATATAACTATTAGTTTTATTGTAGATAGCTTAGGTTTTATTTTAAAGGTAAGTATGTATTTAGTTTTAAATAGGAATTATTTAGTTGATAATTGTAAGGTTTATTTAGATTTATTTTAATTATATTTGTTAGGGGGTGTTAGGCTTAGGGTGACGTTAGGGTTAGGGGTCAATATATTTATGTAGATTTAGTGATGTGGGAGGTCAGAGGTTTAGGGGTTAATAATTTATTTTAGTATATTTCATTGTGGGGGCTTACGTTTTAGTGGTTAATAGGTTTATTATAGCGGCGGTGTGGGCGGACGGCAGATTAGGGGTTAATAATCTTTAAATAGTGCTTGCGATGCGGGAGGGCGGCAGTTTAAGGGTTAATAGGTTTATTATAGTAGCAACAATGACGGAGAGCGGCGGAATAGGGGTTAATAATTTTATTTAGTGGCGGCGATGTCCGGAGCGGCAGATTAGGGGTTAATACATTTATTATAGTGTTTGCAATGCGGGAGGCCTCGGTTTAGGTATTAATAGGTAGTTTATGGGTGTTTAGTGTACTTTTTAACACTTTAGTTATGAGTTTTATGCTACAGCTTTGTAACGTAAAACTCATAACTACTGACTTTAGATGGCAGTACGGATCTTGTGGTTATAGAGTGTACCGCTCACTTTTTGGCCTCCCTGGCAAATTCGTAATACCGGCGTTATGGGAGTCCCATTGAAAAAGGACTTTTTAAAAAGTGCGGTACTGACAATGCGTGATGACCAAAAAGGTGTGCGGTACACCTATACCTACAAGACTTGTAATAGCAGCGTTAGGGAAAAAGCAGCGTTATGAAGCATAACGATTCTTTTTAACTCATAATGCAAAACTTGTAATCTAGCTGATAGTCTATAAATTTATAGACCAAGAGCTGGATGCAAGATATGGACGCACTGACTTTATGATATAGACAAACCTGTCCATCCTTTCGAGCTGGTCTCAGGACAATCCCATTCTTTATCCTCTCCATCATTTCCTTTACTGCTTCAGTGGAAACATCATTACATTCTGCAAGTAAAATAGTCCCTTTATTTAATAATGGTTTATTGACTCATCTGCTTAGGAACTCCTATGTTCCCTGGGGTGCGATATCATAAGATTATAACCAGAGGCATTGCTTTGTAATAAGCCATAAAAAACTAGATTATCCAGATAATCATCATTATCATCATCATCATCATAATAATAAAACTCAAATTCCCCTATATAATCATGCAGGTAAGTAGCAGAGAACCTCATATGGTTAATTTTTTAGTTATAAGGACACCATATACATAAATTAGATTGTAAGCTCTTTAAGGAACAGGGCCTTGCATTACCAGTTTGTATAACCATTTATAAAACTGCAAATGCTACCAGGGAGCCCTTGACGTGAAGGTATGATCATGTGATCCTGTCACCACGTGTTAAATAACGTTGTTTGTAAGAGTGCTGCTTCCTAACTGACTGGGGTGGTTAACAAGTTCTGCTGTTTTGTGTTTGGTTGTGTGAGAGCAAGGGGTGTATGCTGGTTCCCAGCTTATACCCATCTTGCTTTACAGAAAATGATGGGGCGTTTCACCAAAAACATTTTTTATTGAGTTTTTCTATATACAAGGTGTAAGACATGTCACTGTGATACATTGCATAATTGGTTACAGTAGCTTGTATTTTTCGGTCTAATGACCATTATACATTCACTAAACATTTTCTAAGAATTAGCATATATGGATCCAACAAATAATTGAAAACGTGGTGAAGAACGGGTGGAGAAATAGAACAATAGAGAAACCAAATTAACAAACAAACGAATTACAAGTTCAATCATCTAGAATGGGGATATCAGTATGTCTGATTTGAGTTAGTAACTATTTGAGAGTTTGTGTTTCATGGGTCTTCTATTGGGGAGTGGGTGGTTGTGTGAGGATGTGTTTCAGTCAGAAGTTAGAGTAGGGCTATTAGATAAGGATTCCCAGTAAAAGTTAATGTCTGCATATAAAGAAAGTCTGTTTGTTCTGTAAAAACCATATTGTTATAAGGGTAGGATGCTGTTCAGCTTTTGTATTCACATTGTCTGAGTAGGTATTTGTAGGGACTTCCAGTGTAGGGTAATTAATAGTCTAGCGCTGTTTAGTCCCATCTGTAGTAAAGTGTTTCGGATTCTACACCTGCTAGGAGGGCTCTTGTTCAGTAAAGCTATTACTGGTGTTAGTGCGAAATCTGAACCTAAAAATGATTTAAATATGTGTTCTACTTTACTCCAGAAGGGGGTTATTCAATGGCATGTCCACCACATGTGTAGCATGGTGCCTTTCATATTACATCCTCTCCAACACAATGGAGATAATGAAGGATACATTTTGTTTAATCTAGCTGGGGTTAGGTACCATCTGAGGAGTATTTTGAAGTTTAACTCAAGTATACACGTTGATGTCGAAGATCTGCGGGTGTTAATATAAATTTGTTTCCATTCTTGGGCCTCCAATGTGCTTTGGAGTTCTTTATGCCATTGTGTAGCGTGTGTGGGGGTGGGTGTAGAGGTTGCAGAGTCTAAAATTTACTTAGAGATAGAAAGGGAGCCCTTGTGTGGAGCAGGTGTGATGCAAAATTGTTCGTAGGTGTGAGTGGCCTGGTTAAATCAGGTTTGAAATTTGTGTTGTGCAAAAAATTATGAATCTGAGAGTAATTGAGCCGTGAAGTAAAAGCACAGTTTAAAGCATTCTGTAGACTATTTTGTGGCTTCAGATTCCCTTGATCTTAAAGGGAAAGGAAAGGGACAGATTCAGGGGTCTCTAGAATTTCACCTATTTTGCCCATGGGTTTGTATCCCCCTATAAATGCTATATTTGGAGAGATTGGTGTCAATGGGGAGGTTTTAGTGGAGATTCCAACAGTCTGTTCTATCAGGTGGTCCCACGTGTTAAAGATATGTCTGTATAAAGGTGATTTATGGCATGATAAGGGCCTGTGTTTTTCTGGGGTCCGACATAAGGAGCCTGGGGAAGGTGATCTCAAGATCTGAGAGTCTAATTAAACCCAGGATTTTGCTTCTGCTTTTGTGTGCCAATCATGTATGCATTGAAGTACTATTGACTTGTAGTATGCCTCAATTTAGGGACTCCTAGGCCCCCTTCTCTTGTTGATCTATACATGGTAGCTATATTGATTCTAGGTCATATACGTTACCAGATAAAAAAAGTTAAGGCATTGTTGGAGCGGCTGGATATACAGTGAGTGCAGAATTATTAGGCAAATGAGTATTTTGACCACATCATCCTCTTTATGCATGTTGTCTTACTCCAAGCTGTATAGGCTCGAAAGCCTACTACCAATTAAGCATATTAGGTGATGTGCATCTCTGTAATGAGAAGGGGTGTGGTCTAATGACATCAACACCCTATATCAGGTGTGCATAATTATTAGGCAACTTCCTTTCCTTTGGCAAAATGGGTCAAAAGAAGGACTTGACAGGCTCAGAAAATTCAAAAATAGTGAGATATCTTGCAGAGGGATGCAGCACTCTTAAAATTGCAAAGCTTCTGAAGCGTGATCATCGAACAATCAAGCGTTTCATTCAAAATAGTCAACAGGGTCGCAAGAAGCGTGTGGAAAAACCAAGGCGCAAAATAACTGCCCATGAACTGAGAAAAGTCAAGCGTGCAGCTGCCAAGATGCCACTTGCCACCAGTTTGGCCATATTTCAGAGCTGCAACATCACTGGAGTGCCCAAAAGCACAAGGTGTGCAATACTCAGAGACATGGCCAAGGTAAGAAAGGCTGAAAGACGACCACCACTGAACAAGACACACAAGCTGAAACGTCAAGACTGGGCCAAGAAATATCTCAAGACTGATTTTTCTAAGGTTTTATGGACTGATGAAATTAGAGTGAGTCTTGATGGGCCAGATGGATGGGCCCGTGGCTGGATTGGTAAAGGGCAGAGAGCTCCAGTCCGACTCAGACGCCAGCAAGGTGGAGGTGGAGTACTGGTTTGGGCTGGTATCATCAAAGATGAGCTTGTGGGGCCTTTTCGGGTTGAGGATGGAGTCAAGCTCAACTCCCAGTCCTACTGCCAGTTTCTGGAAGACACCTTCTTCAAGCAGTGGTACAGGAAGAAGTCTGCATCCTTCAAGAAAAACATGATTTTCATGCAGGACAATGCTCCATCACACGCGTCCAAGTACTCCACAGCGTGGCTGGCAAGAAAGGATATAAAAGAAGAAAATCTAATGAAATGGCCTCCTTGTTCACCTGATCTGAACCCCATTGAGAACCTGTGGTCCATCATCAAATGTGAGATTTACAAGGAGGGAAAACAGTACACCTCTGTGAACAGTGTCTGGGAGGCTGTGGTTGCTGCTGCACGCAATGTTGATGGTGAACAGATCAAAACACTGACAGAATCCATGGATGGCAGGCTTTTGAGTGTCCTTGCAAAGAAAGGTGGCTATATTGGTCACTGATTTGTTTTTGTTTTGTTTTTGAATTTAAGAAATGTATATTTGTGAATGTTGAGATGTTATATTGGTTTCACTGGTAAAAATAAATAATTGAAATGGGTATATATTTGTTTTTTGTTAAGTTGCCTAATAATTATGCACAGTAATAGTCACCTGCACACACAGATATCCCCCTAAAATAGCTAAAACTAAAAACAAACTAAAAACTACTTTAAAAAATATTCAGCTTTGATATTAATGAGTTTTTTGGGTTCATTGAGAACATGGTTGTTCAATAATAAAATTAATCCTCAAAAATACAACTTGCCTAATAATTCTGCACTCCCTGTATGTCCTAGGAAGGGTTATTGGGATAGTTTGAGGAATGTATAGAATTCTAGGCAAGATTGTCATTTTAGTTGCTTGAAATCTGCCCCACCATGAAAGTGGTTTATCTTGCCACGTAAGAAGAGTTTGTTGTGTTGAGTGTAAGAGAGGTTTATAGTTTAAATCGAATAGCTGTGATATACAGGGGGACAACAGCACTCCCAAATATTTTAGGTAGTTTGTTTGTGGTTTGTATGGAAAAACTGTTATAAGGGAAGTTAATTCCTTCTGTGATAGAGAAACATTCATTATCTCAGACTTTTGTTGGTTAATTAGAAAGTTTGATAGTCTGCCAAAGGTTTCAAATTCCTTTATTAGTGCTGGTAGGGAGGTTGATTGGAAGGCTAATGTGATTAGAACATCGTCTGCGAACAAATCAACTTTGTATTCATTTGGATCTACTACAATCCCTTTAATAGTTGGGTTCTGCCTTATATGTGTAGCTAGGGCCTCCATGGTCAGTATGAGAAAGAGGGCATCCCTGCCTGGTGCCATTTGAGATTTGGAAGCTATGGGACAATACTCCATTAACCCTTACTTTGGCTGAAGGTCTATTGTATAAATGGAAGATTCTCTTTATCATGGTTTCACCGAATCCAAAATGGTATAGTGTTTTTTTGAGAAAAGTCCAGTTTAACCGATCAAAGGCCTTCTCTGCATCGGTTGAGACCAGGGCAGATGGAATTTTGTGTGTTGTTGCATGCTCCATGGCCTCTCTGAGGGGGACAAAACCTGCTTGGTCTACGTGTATAAGGGAGGATAGTACTGAGTTAATTCTTCTAGCTAGGACATTCGCGTAAATTGTAAAGTCACTATTGAGTAGTGAAATTGGACGATAGCTACCATGGTCTGTTGCTGGTTTCCCTCGCTTGGGGATTACTGAGATATGGGCCACAAGTAATGGTGTGGAGAGTTGATTGTCTAGGTGGTTAAAAATGTTCACTAAATGAGGGATCAGGGTTTGTTTAAATTGTTTGTAATAAATGTTTGTCAGGCTGTCGGGTCCTGTGCTTTTTTTGTAGAGGGATCTCTTGGGTCTCTCTAGGGTCCTCTAAGGAGTCAGATAAATCTTTAGATAATATTGGAAAATGTGAATCTTCTAGGTAATGGTCTATCAGAGCCATGTCAGAAGAGTGTTCATTAGGTTGGATATTATATAATGTGTTGTAATATGAGCTAAATGTGTTAACTATTCTTTTACAGTATGAAGTTTCAACACCTTCTTGTGTTTTAATTGATTGAATGAAGTTAGCAAGGGTCTTCATTTTTAGGGATCTAGCTAAAAGGGTGCCAGCTCTATTTCCCTCTATGAAATACCATTTTTTAAGATAGAAGGCTTTTCTTTGAGCTTCTTTGTTTAAGAGGTTATTCATTTCTTGCCTGGCTGCTCTAAGTGCTTCAGCGCAGTTGGTGTTGGTGGGGTTTTTCATATGGGCATGTTATGTGTGATGAAGTGCACTCAATAAGTGAGTGTATTCCCTGTTATAGGACTTAGTTAGGACTTAGCTTTTTGCTTAATGAATTCACCCCTAATAACTGCTTTGTGGGCTTCCCATATCATGTTTGGGGAGAATTGTGGTGTTTTATTATGTAGAAAGTAGTCCTGTAAGGACAGTTGCATTTTGTTTACTATAGTTGGTTGAAGGGTATTGTCCAATTTCCAAGTGAAATCTGTTATCGGTCTTTCTGGCCATTCCATAATTAGAGACACCATGGAGTGATCTGACCACGGTGTTGGTTCAATGTACGAATTATGAGTCAAAGTGAGTCCTATTTGGTCTACACATATGTAGTCAAGTCTGGAGTAGGTGTCGAAGATTGGAGAAAAAGGTGTGTGTTTTTTGTGATGGGTGTTGAAGCCTCCAGATATCATTGAGGGCATCGGAGCAAAGGTATTGGGATATATTTGTTGGAGAGCTTAGGGGATGTTAACATTTTGCTTGTGAGCAATCAAGTATAGGGTTTAGGGCGATGTTGAAGTCACCGGCTAATATTGTAATGCCCTTTGATACGCCCAGCAGCTCCCAGATGAAACGTTTAAAAAAGCGTGCCTGACCTGTATAGGTAAGTTTGGGTTCTGAGTCTCAAAGACTCAGAACCCAAACTTACCTCTGCACATTATCCAGTGGGCTTCTTCAATTCACACAATAAAAATGAGGTGGCATCTTATTACGTAAGTCACGTTTGCTAAAGTAACTAGCTTGTTATATTAGAGTCCAACCAAGATTACATATCGACCGTCTGACTTACGTAATAAGATGCCCACCTCATTTTTATAGTGTGAATTGAAGAAGCCCACTGGATAATGTGCAGAGGTAAGTTTGGGTTCTGAGTCTTTGAGAAAGTGAGTCTCTTGTAGGAAGATAATTTCACTTTTTTGTTTATGAAACCAGTTAAGCGTGATTGAACGTTTTGTGGGGGATTTTAGGCCCTTTGCATTTTGGGTGGTTATTTTAAGTGTCCATGGGAAAAGGAATTAGATGCTCTTAAAAGAATTGTTGCACTCTTGGTTCCATTCTATCTCCCACACAACTCAAGTCCATATCACCTACTGTAAGTTCCTTGCTTACACATGTGGGGATGTATAAATGTCTATATTACTAACACCTTTATATCCTCCACAACTGGAGAAAGCTTTGTAATACAATCATGTCTTAATTGCACATTTTCTTACGTGATTTACCTCATTGAATGCACTATTTGTGATTTACAATATGTGGGACTCACGAGTAGGGACGCCAATTCCCGTATACGGGAACATTTGTCTACTATTTCTAGGGGCAAATCCTCCACTCCACTTGTGCAACATTTTGCTACTAAACATGGTAGCAATATGCATTCATTCAGGTGGTGTGCAATAGAAAAAATAAAAGCTCTGAAATGAGGAGGTAATTTGGATCAGATTATGGCTAAAAGAGAGATGTATTGGATCTTCAAACTGGGCATTTACATACCCGAAGGTCTTAATTCAAAATATGACCATATAAATTATTAGGAGTAGATATATTTCCTTTATTTATGCGGTGCTCAGTTTGTGGATCCAATTAAAAAATTCAAAAATGGTAATAGTATATATATATATATATATATATATATATATATATATATATATATATTTTTATATATATATATATATATATATATATATATATATATATATATATATATATATATATGGATTAAGTATATGTATTTATTTGTATTATACACTGCCTTGTTTTTGTACTTTTCAGATGTACTTGATTCCAGGAATTAGCATAGGATGTTTAAGATTGTATATATTTTCATATTAACTATCTGGTATAATCGTTTTGTGCTTTCTGGATTATTATATGCATCTGTTTTTTGCTAGATAACTATTTTATCTTTTAACCTGTGAACATACAGTATATATACCAATGATATTCTGAATTCAGGTTTTAATTACTATACAATCTAATGTCTAGTATTGGATAATATATATTGTTCAATATGTAATAATTATTATCCTATGTATGTATAGGACTATGAACTTTGGGTATATTTAACATTGTTCAACTGTATTTCATGTGTTTTACTAGTTTTCTGTTTATTATCCAGTCCACTTCTGTTGTTGTTACACGTAACCATGGTACCTTAATGAAATAATTGAGAACAGCGTATCGAATTAGCAGCAACCTATACGGTTGCTTCTTAATATTTTAAAATGAGACAGGTTGATCCTAGCACTATTGGCTATGATTACGGCGTAAGCCGAAACACGTAAGCCAGGTGGTGCTACGCTTACCCTATTGCACTTGTTTTCCTTCCACGTTTTTAAGGATACAAATAAAGCTTTTTGGATTTTAATATGAACTGTCCAGCCTTCTTTCCATGAATCTTATATTACTTGTCCCTGAGGCGATATAGCGGGACTGTTATGTGCTGGCTTACCAGTTCTTTCCTTGGCAATAAAAGTGTTAGAGGATTCTTTTAGAGCAGTCCATTTTTAGACATCCTATTGTGTTTTAATCATTGGTTTCTTGTAGCGGTGTCACTTTAAGGACAGTGCTGTGAGGAGCGGGAGTTGTGGCCTAACTTTAGGCCTAGCGATCTGATATGCGAGGTCTGCTAGTGCTGGTTACCCACCTTGTTTAGTGGGTGTTGGTGGTGATTTACCAGGGGCATGAGTAGATCAGGGCTTGTATGGATGGTGTTTTTTTCAGCACCCTCCGGTACCTTCTGTTCCCTCGTGGTGCGGGTAGGGTGATCACCGCTCTTGCTCCGCTCTATGAGGTTATGAGTCCTACAAAGCCTCTCTATGGTTGTAAATTACTGTTTTACATTTTGATTACCCTTATATGTTCTAGTATCTATCCCTAAGGGTTCTTTTAGTCTTTCCAACATATTGTTTACAACACCCCCTGTAGGGAAACAAATACAATTATCTCCACTCTTCACACATTTTCTACTCTGACATTTACTATATACAGGTATATATTATTTTTTTTAAGAGACACTTATGTTGATGCACACTGGGTGACTGGGTAACAAATTTGTTACATATTTTTGTTTATTTAATTGAAAATATTATACTTGTGCTCATTAATTAGTTAGTTTTACCTTATTTTGCTTAATAAAATATTTATACCAATCTACTACTTACTTTTCTCATTGTTACAATCAGATTTTTTTATTCCTTTTCTCTGTTGGATTAAAGTGATGTAACTGTAAAAATAATAGAATATGGATTTTTTTGACATCTTGCAATATTATGTATATTAAATATATACATTTTTCATGCCCTTTTCTTTAAATTTTAATTGAAAAGAAAAAAAAAAAGATATAATACAAATTTAATAAAAGGGAGGTGAAAAAAGCAGCACTTTCCTTTCATGTTTTAAACATTTTTAAAGGTATTTCTTTTATTAACATATTTAACAAATTGTGTGTAATTTATGTTAGTGACTAGTATGAAGTTAAAGCGTATACTACAAAGGGATTTCCAAATTACTTAGAATAAATTATTGAGGCTCTAAAGTATTAGGGGACTATTCGGAATCTGATAATCGATTTATAAAAAATATATTAAAAGCTTTTAAAGAAGAGGAAATGAAAGCATTAAACAGATGTAGAAACATAATAACAGTAGGCATTGTAGGGAAAAAAATCTAAAAATGTTCAATGGATTAAATTATATCTTTAAATGAAAATAAATATATAAATTAAACTTCATGGTTCAATTTGCTTCTGTTTACTTTGTTCTATTGGTATCCTTTATTGAAAATCTTACATAGGTAGGCTCAGGAGCTAAATGGTGGTGGCTATACAAAAATGCCTCTTGTCATTGGATCACTCTATGTGGTCAGCTAGCTCCCAGTAATACATTGCTGTTCTAGAAGTGACTTTGAAGAGGTTAAAAATATGGTTTTATGCATACAGCAGAGCAATAATAAAATACTAAGATACATTAGAGCATTTTCTTTTTCCATATTTATCTCCCTTTAATAGACAACTATAAAGGGACATAATGCAAAAATAATAATAATAATAATAATAATAGGTAAATTTAAAGGGACATAGTGCAAAAAGACCATGCTCAGAATGTAATTCCCCATAAAGGGCTAGATTTCGAGTGGTATTTGTGGTATTTCTTGGGTTTTAGCATGCCGGAAATAGCACACGCATTACGAGTTGAAAGTAAATGTGTTTGCTAGAGCGCAATAGAATTTTACACGCGTCGTTAGCAACGCTACAATACTTGTGTAAAGGATAGTGGAAGAAAAACAAGTTGTATAAAACAGAACATAAACATATGTAAAAGTACAATTACACTCATATAAACACTATCTGAAAAAAAATATTTAAACAATTATAAGGGCTCAAAGATAGATGGTGTAGGGTGAGTAAAAAATGGTTGCAAAGGGCTTTAACATATATGTGAATACATAGACGTCTAAATATGTGTATGTATGTATATATTTATGTGTATATGTGTTTATATCATTATATGTATATATTTATGTGTATATGTGTTTATATCATTATATGTATATATTTATGTGTGTATGTGTTTATATCATTATATGTATATATTTATGTGTATATGTGTTTATATCATTATATGTATATATTTATGTGTATATGTGTTTATATCATTATATGTATATATTTATGTGTATATGTGTTTATATCATAATATGTATATATTTATGTGTATATGTGTTTATATCATTATATGTATATATTTATGTGTATATGTGTTTATATCATAATATGTATATATTTATGTGTATATGTGTTTATATCATAATATGTATATATTTATGTGTATATGTATGTGAACTGATGTATTTATATCATTATATATATATTTACATACATATATACAAATATACATACACAGTACATATGTGCATATATATGTGCATTGGAGACCTTTGTTGTCAAATACTTGAAAACATGAAAAAGCATTTTTTTCAATATTAATATGTAATAATGGTTTTAACTATGTATTTACTGTAAATATTTCACATTCCAATGCTCTTCACATAGCAGAATATGTCTTAGTATTTTAAAATATATATTCCTATATATTGGTATAGATAATTAGATATATATTTGTGCAAAACACCATCAGATATATATATATATATATAGAAATATTTATTTAAGATTAAACATAACATATTATTCTATGTGAAGAACATTTGAATGTGAAACATTCATAATTGAATAAAGGCGGCCAGGATACTGTGCGTTAGTTATTACAGGATAGTAGGTGTTAGTTTTTTGTGTTGCAATTTTCGCGCTCCATTGAGGTCTATGGGAGAATACGTTAATTTGGTCGCGATATTCAAATTGCAAATTTTTGTGCGCATCTAGTTATCATTTGCATGTAAACTTTTTACTTTCAACTGGTAATACGAGCCCAACCTGATACACACAAAAAGTTTCCGTCTAGCGAAGTTAAGTGAGCCCACAATGTTCCATTATTTATTATGTTTTCCTGTAATTTAAATCTAATTGTAGTTTGTTTTTTTTCTACTCACACCTTGAGTGCTTTATATGGAGTCCAGAACCCTGTTGTTAAAGTCCATCTAAATATTCATTATATTATTATTACGTACATTTATAAAGGTACTAATTTGTTTGGTGTTTCTCAGTAAATACAATTACTAGATATGTGCATGGACAAAAAAAAAATTAATGTTAAATAGTTTGTCACAAAAAAGTATTTTCATTTTGTTCAATATTCTGTTATTGTTAACAATTTGTTAAAGGGACATGAAACCCAAAATATTTATTTCATGATTCAGATACAGAATACAAATTTAAAAACATTCAAATTTACTTCTGTTATCTAATTTGTCTCATTCTTCAGATATCCTTTTTTGAAGAAATAGCAATGTACATGGATGAGCCAATAACACAAGGCATCTATGTGCAGCCACCAATAAGCAGCTATGGAGCCTATTTAAATATGCTTTTAAACAGAGGATGTCAAAAGAAGGAAGTAAATTAGATCGTAGAAGTAAATTGAAAGTTGTTTAAAATTGCATGTTCTTTCTGAATCATGAAATAAATAATTTGGGTTTCATGTCCCTTTAAAAAAAATCTGCCTAAACCTATGGTCTTCAAACTGCTGTCAGATAGTTGCATTATATGACAGCAGAATTTGTAAATATGTATAAAATTGCTATAAACATTGTTGGAAACACTGCTGCCAGGTGGCTAAGGACACATGCATGATCCTGAGCCTACCTAGGATTACTCTTTAACAAAGGATAGCAAGGGAACTAAACAAAATGGATTATACAAGTAAATTGGAAAGTTGTTTTAAAATTGTATGCTCTATCAAATCGTTTAATTTTGACTTTACTGTCCCTTTAAACTTAAATACATTTAAAGGGCCACTGTAAGTAAATATTTTCTATGCCTGTTACTAACTAACTACCCCAAATACGCTTTTTATCAATAGCATTTCATTAACATATCTCTACCGTATATCAGAAATCTTGTCTGCAAATTTAGTTGTTTTCCAAACCCACTCTGCGGGTATCCTTTGCTCTGTACCAATCCGTTTACAATACCTAGGTTTCAAAATGGCGCTTTAAACACAAAGTTATTGGTTTAAGTATTTTGAACATGCAGTGCTGAAAATAGTGGGCAGGATAACGTGACATCATCGGCAAATAAAAGATATAACTTTTAGAACGTTATGAAACTTCGTTTTGGAGAAAATATAGGTCAGTAGGTTTTCATTAATGTTTATTAACTTTAATATGTTAGTTGTTTGGCTTAAAAATTATAACGGAAAGTAATCCTTTAAAGTAGTATCTAGGGCTACTTCTACAAGCCAGCAGCACACAAAAACAGATATTTTTCTTAAATATCTTTTTTAATGGGATCAGGATTGGCGAAGAGCAAAAGTGAAGCTAACATACTTATTGGCTGACACAGCAATCAATCAACTGACAGTGACATTGCTGGATCTTTATCAAATTGTATAAATATTCAGCCTTCCCTCCTTTAGAGTAATGATTTGCTATAACAACTCAACTATTTTGTCTTGTGCATTCATTTCTTTAAATATCGTATTTCTGATGAAAGCACAAGACAAAACAGCGGAAAACCATCATTTCCAGATAAAGACAATTTTTACCATACTTTTCTGAACTCTCGGATGTCACAGGAGGGGGTGGAGGCACTGGTGGTGGTGGAGGAGGTGGTGATGGTGAAACTACAGTTTTAGTTTGTTGGCAGAAAATAGCTTCTGTTTCTTTTAGCTTTTCTTCTAACTCATTAACTGTAAAATAAAAATATGACATCGGACACAATAAATCAGACAATATAATAATGTATAGACGTTCTTGTAAATATTAGCATAACTCCCAGTATTTCCCAGAGGCTTTCTTGGACAAAGAAGTTAGAGGGACTATGTGCTGTGGCCTTCCTGTGTTTTGTAGGTGGAGCTGTTGTAAGAAGGGTGAGTCGTCTGTGTTCTGTGGGCGGGACTAGATGTGACTTGGTTGGGTTCAGGTGGAGCTGTTGTAAGAAGGGTGAGTCGTCTGTGTTCTGTGGGCGGGACTAGATGTGACTTGGTTGGGTTCAGGTGGACTCAGGCAGCACATTGGGACATTTGCCTGATGAGGAAGCTGTGGGAGGGACAATGTGGGGATCTCCCAGCCCGTGACAATCATGCAAAATTCAATGATGGTTGGGGGTTTAGCTTGACCATACAGTGGTGATTGACACCAGTCTTTGAAGATCACCAGAATGTTAGTTTACACCTTTATTGCTCGGTATGGAGACAAAAACAGAATCCTGCTTTGTGCCTTTTACTACAAATTGGAAAAACTCCAATACAATAAAAAAATATGCTTCTAACTTGAAAAAGAAAATAGAAGAAACCTTATAACAGCACTCTTTGTCTAATAAACCTTTTGTACTTAATTAGTATAGTTACATACACTATAACAATAATACTGTGCAAAGCTTACATGAAACCTTAGTTTGCATCATAATAATATGAATGTATAATACACATCACACCAGTAATATACAAAGTACTATTAAAGGAGAAGGAGAATGAACACAACGGGAAGATAAGCAGCAATAAATGAGCCAGCTGGCAAGTATTCCTAGAAGTTGTAATACTTATCACGTAATGTCCACAGTGTTAGATAATCAGTTCAGTGAGCCGTGAGGTAAGAAGTATTAGCGTCTCACAATGTACTTCCACAATCTTGTGTAGCTCGCTGATGGTCTTGTATGACAAGAGATCCGTTATAGACACAATATTAATTATACACCTAGGCTACTTGTGCCAGTGTGTGTGATCCTGGAAGGAGTGCGCTTATCTCACACACAGTCAATAACCAGGTTTTCCCCAGTAAATGCAAACTTGAGTAGTCTACCAACACTCACTCAAGTTTGTTTGAGTTCAAGGAGAAATTTTTCACAGGGACAACGTTAAAATTTGCAGCAAAGAGTGAACGCTGAACTTATGATATAGTCCTTTGAGTGCCGGAACCGCCATAGACTTCAATAGGCAGGCAAATTTTAAAACCCACAGGGACTCTTTCTGGCCACAATAGTGATGGAAAAGTTGTTTCAAGGGGACTAGCACCTGGACTGTGGCATGCCGGAAGGAGATCCATGGCAAAACTCCCATGGAAAATTACATAGTTGATGCAGAGTCTGGTTTTGATCCATAAAGGGCATAAATCACCTAACATTCCTAAATTGTTTGGAATAACGTGCTTTAAAACATCAGGTATGATGTTGTATCGATCAGGTAGTGTAAGGGTTACGCCCGCTTCACAGTGCGCAGTTTAGGTGATATACCTGCCCTGTGACCATGCTTTGCAGACCAGGTATCAGTGGTCAAATGGAACCTTGCCCCAACACTGTGTGCCAGATATGCCATTATAGCAGACTTATATGGCTTTGGCGTTGCTTTTTAGTAATTAGAAGGCTGCTAAATGCCACTGCGCACCACACGTGTTTTATGCCCAGCAGTGAAGGGGTTAATTAGGGAGCATGTAGGCAGCTTGTAGAGTTAATTTTACCTTAAGTGTAGTAGACAACCCAAAGTATTGATCTAGGCCCACTTTTTCAAAAACTTTAGGTTTCTCACAGAAATTATTTACAAACAACTTATGCAATTATGGCATAAATGGTTGTAAATGCTTCTCTGGGATCCCCTTTGTTCAGAAACAGCAGACTTATATGGCTTTGGCGTTGCTTTTTGGTAATTAGAAGGCCGCTAAATGCTGCTGCGCATCACACGTGTTTTATGCCCAGCAGTGAAGGGGTTAATTAGGGAGCATGTAGGCAGCTTGTAGAGTTAATTTTAGCTTAAGTGTAGTGTAGTAGACAACCCAAAGTATTGATCTAGGCCCATTTTGGTATATTTCATGCCACCATTTCACCGCCAAATGCGATCAAATTTAAAAAACTTACTTCGCAATTTTAGGTTTCTTACTGAAATTATTTACAAACAGCTTGTGCAATTATGGCACAAATGGTTGTAAATGCTTCTCTGGGATCCCCTTTGTTCAGAAATAGCAGACATATATGACTTTGGCGTTGCTTTCTGGTAATTAGAAGGCCGCTAAATGCTGCTGCGCATCACACGTGTATTATGGCTAGCAGTGAAGGGGTTAATTAGGTAGTTTGTAGGGAGCTTGCAGGGTTAATTTTAGCTTTAGTGTAGAGATCAGCCTCCCACCTGACGCATCAGACCCCCTGATCCCTCCCAAACAGCTCGCTTCCCTCCCCCACCCCACAGTTGTCCCCGCCATCTTAAGTACTGGCAGAAAGTCTGCCAGTACTAAAATAAAAGGTTTTTACATTTTTTTTTTTTTTTTAGCATATTTACATATGCTGTGGTGTTATAAGGTTTGTTCTATTTTCTTTTTCAATTTAGATTTTTACTCTTAGACCTTAGCACTGATATTAGCATATAACTTAAGTCTTAACCTATTATTGTCCAGATCAGAGCTGCATTGTGATTTCATGAAAAAAATATATGCTGTTCATGAAATATCTCTCTACCTTTCTGTTCAAGCTGCTTGCATTTATCCCCAGCTTTATTTAGTTCATCTCCTAGTTGGCGTTTCTCTTCCTTTGTTGCTGTCAACTCTTTTTGGATAAGTTCAAAATCTTCTTCAGAGGGTCTTTTTGCCAGTAAGGATTCCAGGTTTGTGATCTTAGGTAATACAATAGCAATACTGTTAGATTAAAAGGGATATTCAAGCTATATGCATACATTACACATATAAACATATAAATACATATGTATACACAAATATACAAACACTCACTAACACACACACACGTATATCTATCTATCTAGCTATCTATCTATCTATATAGACACAGGTATATATATATACACACATTTCTGAGGCCTTCCCAGTCAAATACCTTGAAACATGCAATATCATTTTTATTTATTTTTAATGTGTTTTGAATAGAAATACTTTAAATTTATATGTTCTATATTTAAATATATAGTTCTCTACATATCTTTATATACAATATATATACCTATGTCTGTATATATTCATATACAGTAGATACATAGGTATAGATATATATTTTACAAAAAAATATGCATACATAAAAATATAGAAATATCTATTTTAAAATAAAAAGAACATTGAAGAGCAATAATTAGTGTTTTTTTTAGCGCACCCCATAGAAGTCTATGGGTAGAACGCGTAAGCACGGTTAGAATATCCGAAGTCCTGAAGTTAGCGTGCCTTGGTCTTTCACTCGTATGCTAACTTTTTAATAGCTGTTATAATTGTTTTAATTTGAACACAGCTCAACTTCTTTTCAAACCCAGTTCTGGCTTTTCAAATTTGACCTCACGGCACTGGAAGAGTCCTTGGAAGATGCATGTTTCACAGTTATTTCCAGTCATTTAGATTGCACCTATCTGAAACATTCTAGAGGTTTGTTAGCATACATGGTACTGATTCATTAAAGCTCCTATTGGAGAGGCTATATACAGTCACCAGGGTACACATTTACATATCTATAGGTGCAGGTGCATATGTATATGTGATGACTGTGAAATCATGTACAGCTATGGGCATCTCACTTCAGGACACCAACATGTACAATTGGCATGATTTGATATTTCAGTTTTCATGTTTGGTTGCATTTCTCACTCACACTGTTGTGATTGTCACAAACAGTACTGGTGTTATTTAAATCATGTTTTTACAGGAGATTGCTTAAAGGGATACTAAACCCAAATTTTCTTCTTTCATGATTCAGATAGAGCATGCCATTTTAAGCAACTTTTTAATTTACTCCTTTTAACAAATTTTCTTCGTTCTCTTGCTATCTTTATTTAAAAAGCAGGAATGTAAAGCTTAGGAGCCAGCCCATTTTTGGTTCAGAACCTGGCTTCTTTTTGCCTATTGGTGGCTAAATGAAGCCACCAATAATCAAGCACTATCCAAGGTGCTGAATCTAAAATGGGCCAGCTGCTAAGCTTTACATTTCTGCTTCTTAAATAAAAATAGCAAGAGAACGAAGAAAAATGTATAATAGGAGTAAATTCGAACGTTGCTTAAAATTGCTGCTCTATCTGAATCATGAAAGAAAAAAATTGTGTTTAATGTCCCTTTAATCATGACTTTCATAATTAACTTTAGCAACGGGTTTCCATCTGCACTGCTGCTAGCCTACCTATATGCACACTAAGTCCAAAGTTGTTCACGAGAGTGCATATAAAGGAGATGGATAACTGTTAGCTCAGGAAGGGTAAGAACAGTAGAACATACTTCTAATCCTCTGCCTCTGAAAAGTCCTCTACTGCTCTAACTGCTGGCCCCTGTGATGAAGAGAGCACAGCTGCTAATATTTCTTCTGACTGTAACAGGGAGGTCTGAGATTCTGGTGTCTGAATCTTCAAACAAGAAAACTAAACTGTAAATGTACATTTCGTAAGACATTGTTATTAGTGGCAATTTAAACTAGAGAAGGGGGGCAGTGTTAACAAATCCACCTGTCCCCGAGAGCATGACAAAACAGTTAACCAAAGTTTACATTCTAGTTCATTTAATGATAAAAACACTACGTTTAGGAGTAGGATTTTGAATAATGTAAGGGATGTATTGACCATGCAAAAGGATTTGAGAATTCTAGAAATGTTCTTTATGCAATGTGCACAAATGCTCGCAGTTTAGTAAATAAGCTACCTGAACTTACTGAAATAATGATTGCAGATAAGTTGGATTTGGTAGCTATAACAGAGACATGGTACAATGACTCTCACGACTGGGAAACAGTTATACCTGGTTACATTTTGTTTAAAAAAAATACAAAAAGAGGCCAGGGGAATTGTTCCATACGTGAAAGAAAATATTAAAGTAACTGAAATTGTAGAAACTAATGTCAATGTAAAAAAGTGTTTGGGTAACTATAGAACGTAAAGAGAAATAGGTGTTTAGTGGTAATATATAGGCCTCCAATTCAGGATGAAGCATCAGATCAACTATTAATTGATGAAAATAGCCTAAATTACAATGTAGGGCAAGGTTATAGTAGTGGGGGCTTTAGAATGCCTGATGTAGACTGGGAAGTACCCGTTGCTAAATTAACTAGAAGTAAGTATATTCTAGAATCTTTACAAGGGGAATCTCTTGAACAACTAGTAAAAGAACCAACACTTAAATCAACTATAATAGATTTAGTACTTAAAACAGTGATATAGTACCTGAAGTGTCTGTGAGTGAGAACTTAGGCTCTAGTGATCATCAGTCTGTATGGTTTAATATTTAGGCAAATGTATTGTACAAACATAGTAAAATAAAATTTTTAGATTGCATACATAAATGATTCTATAAATGGGATGGTACAAAATACAAGAGTACAATAAAATTGCTATTCTTGATGCAACTAAACAATGTATTAGGCTTGGTTGTAAAAGCAAAAGAAAACCAATATGGTTTTCAAGAAAAGTAGCACAGGCAGGTAAGGCAAAAAAGAAAGTCTATAACAAAATTCAAACTCACTGGCTCAGAAGAGGATAATGAAAAATTGAGAACTTAACAACAGATGATAAAGCAGTTAATCAGAAAGGCTAAAGCTGATGCAGAAGAGAAAATAGCAACAACAGAAAAACGTTGACAAAACCTTCTTTAGATATGGAGGAATAGTTAGATTCAAGACTGCTGATAGAGTAGTGGAAGGAGATAAACAAATAGCAAACTAATTGATTACTTTTGTTCAGTCTTTACCACATATGTTAAAATAGTGAGCTTCTATTAAGGGATGTTACTTTAAATGATAATGGGGCCGAATTATCATGCTCCGAATGGAGATTGATGCCCCTGTTTCCCTGTGAGCCTTCAGGCTCAGCGGAAACAGCAGTTATGAAAGCTCCATAACTTGTCTGTCTGCTCTGAGGCTGCTGACATCAATCCGTCCATTCCTATACGATCGGGCTGATTGACACCCCCTGCTAGCGACCGATTGACCACGAATCTACAGGGGGTGGCATTGCACAAGCAGTTCAAATAACTGCTTGTGCAATGATAAATGCTGACAGCGAATGCTGACGGCATTTATCTATGTGCGGCGGACATGATACGCTACATTGTATCATGTCCGCTCGCACTTTCATAAATCGGCCCCAATGTTACAAAAGTAAATAAGTCTATGGGGCCAGATAATATTTATCCAAGTGTTCTAAGAGAACTTGGATCTTTTATAGATACTCTATTAGCTGATTTATGGGAGTTATTAACGGGAGTTGTTCCAAAAGACTGGAAAATTGCCAATGTAGTCCCTCTTCATAAAAAGGGTAGTAGGTAAGATTCTGCTAACTATAGGCTAGAGTCAGTTTGTCCTCAATTGCAGGGAAATTAATGGAAATTCCTTTAAAGGAAAGACTTGTGTCTTACCTTCAGACAAACAACTTAGCAGACAAAAGACAGCATGGTTTCATTGCTGGAAGATCATGTAAGACTAATCTAATAGATTTCTTTGATCATGTAACTAAATTAATAGACCAGGCAGTAGCTGCAGATGTTATATATCTAAACTTTGGCAAAGCATTTGACACAGTCCCACACAACAAACTTATTCACAAAATGTATTGCCGTGGAGTAGATTCTAACGCCTAGATTTAGAGTTTTGCGGCCAAAGGGGTGCGTTAGCTACGCGTGCTTTTTTCCCCCCGCACCTTTTAAATACCGCTGGTATTTAGAGTTTACAGAATGGCTTGGTTTTCAGTGCGTTAGGCTCCAAAAAGGGAGCGTAGAGCATAATTTAACGCCACTGCAACTCTAGATACCAGCGGTGCTTACGGACGCGGCCAGCCTCAAAAACGTGCTCGTGCACGATTCCCCCATAGGAAACAATGGGGCTGTTTGAGCTGAAAAAAAAACTAACACCTGCAAAAAAGCAGCGTTCAGCTCCTAACGCAGCCCCATTGTTTCCTATGGGGAAACACTTCCTACGTCTGCACCTAACACCCTAACATGTACCCCGAGTCTAAACACCCCTAACCTTACACTTATTAACCCCTATTCTGCCGCCCCCGCTATCGCTGACCCCTGCATATTATTTTTAACCCCTAATCTGCCGCTCCGTAAACCGCCGCTACTTACATTATCCCTATGTACCCCTAATCTGCTGCCCATAACACCGCCGACCCCTATATTATATTAATTAACCCCTAATCTGCCCCCCACAACGTCGCCTCCACCTGCCTACACTTATTAACCCCTAATCTGCCGACCGGACCGTGTCGCTATTATAATAAAGTTATTAACCCCTAATCCGCCTCACTCCCGCCTCAATAACCCTATAAGAAATAGTATTAACCCCTAATCTGCCCTCCCTAACATCGCCGACACCTAACTTCAATTATTAACCCCTAATCTGCCGACCGAATCTCGCCGCTACTGTAATAAATGGATTAACCCCTAAAGCTAAGTCTAACCCTAACACTAACACCCCCCTAAGTTAAATATAATTTAAATCTAACTAAATAAATTAACTCTTATTAAATAAATTATTCCTATTTAAAGCTAAATACTTACCTGGAAAATAAACCCTAATATAGCTACAATATAAATAATAATTATATTGTAGCTATTTTAGGATTTATATTTATTTTACAGGCAACTTTGCATTTATTTTAACCAGGTACAATAGCTATTAAATAGTTAAGAACTATTTAATAGCTAAAATAGTTAAAATAATTACAAAATTACCTGTAAAATAAATCCTAACCTGTTACAATTAAACCTAACACTATACTATCATTAAATTAATTAAATAAAATACCTACAATTACCTACAATTAAACCTAACACTACACTATCAATAAATTAAACTACCTACAATTAACCTAACACTACACTATCAATAAATTAATTAAATACAATATCTACAAATAAATACATTGAAATAAACTAACTAAAGTACAAAAAATAAAAAAGAACTAAGTTACAAAAAATAAAAAAATATTTACAAACATTAGAAAAATATTACAACAATTTTAAACTAATTACACCTACTCTAAGCCCCCTAATAAAATAACAAAGCCCCCCAAAATAAAAAAAATGCCCTACTCTATTCTAAATTTAAAAAGTTCAAAGCTCTTTTACCTTACCAGCCCTGAAAAGGGCCATTTGCGGGGCATGCCCCAAAGAATTCAGCTCTTTTGCCTGTAAAAAAAAACATACAATACCCCCCCCAACATTTACAACCCACCACCCACATACCCCTAATCTAACCCAAACCCCCCTTATATAAACCTAACACTAAGCCCCTGAAGATCTTCCTACTTTATCTTCACCATGCCAGGTTCACCGATCCGTCCTCGGAAGTCTTGATCCAAGCCTCGGAAGTCTTGATCCAAGCCCAAGCGGGGGGCTGAAGAGTGACGTCCATCCTCGGGCTGAAGTCTGGATCCAAGCGGCGGCTGAAGAAATCCATCATCGGGCTGAAGTCGGAAGTCCATCATCGGGATGAAGTCTAATATCAAGCCGCATCTTCAATCTTCTTTCTTCTGGAGAATAGCGGTGAGCTCCGGTCGGCAGATTAGGGGTTAATGTTTGAAGTTAGGTGTCGGCGATGTTAGGGAGGGCAGATTAGGAGTTAATACTATTTCTTATAGGGTTATTGAGGCGGGAGTGAGGCGGATTAGGGGTTAATAACTTTATTATATTAGCAGTGCGGTCCACTCGGCAGATTAGGGGTTAATAAGTATAGGTAGGTGGCGGCGACGTTGTGGGGGGCAGATTAGGGGTTTATAAATATAATATAGGGGTCGGCGGTGTTAGGGGCAGCAGATTAGGGGTACATAAGGATAACGTAGGTGGTGGCGCTTTGCGGTCGGCAGATTAGGGGTTAATTATTGTAGGTAGCTGGCGGCGACGTTGTGGGGGGCAGATTAGAGGTTAATAAATATAATATAGGGGTCGGCGGTGTTAGGGGCAGCAGATTAGGGGTACATAAGGATAACGTAGGTGGCGGCTCTTTGTGGTCGGCAGATTACGGGTTAATTATTGTAGGTAGCTGGCGGCGACGTTGTGGGGGGCAGATTAGAGGTTAATAAATATAATATAGGGGTCGGCGGTGTTAGGGGCAGCAGATTAGGGGTACATAAGGATAACGTAGGTGGCGGTCGGCAGATTAGGGGTTAAAACATTTTAATAGAGTGGCGGCGATGTGGGGGGACCTCGGTTTAGGGGTACATAGGTAGTTTATGGGTGTTAGTGTACTGTAGAGCACAGTAGTTAGGAGCTTTATAAACCGGCATTAGCCCAGAAAGCTCTTAACTACTGACTTTTTTCTGCGGCTGGAGTTTGGTCGTTAGATTTCTAACGCTCACTGCAGCCACGACTCTAAATACCGGCGTTAGAAAGATCCCATTGAAAAGATAGGATACGCAATTGACGTAAGGGGATCTGCGGTATGGAAAAGTCGCGGCTGGAAAGTGAGCGTTAGACCCTTTCCTGACTGACTCCAAATACCAGAGGGCAGTAAAAACCAGCGTTAGGACCCTCTAACGCTGGTTTTCACGGCTACCACCCAACTCTAAATCTAGGCGTATGATTGTTAAAAGGACATAGTTTTTTCTTTCATGATTTAGAAAGAGCAAGCAATTTTAATCAACTTTTTGATTTATTTCTATTATCTAATTTGCTTCATTCTCTTGATATTCTTTGCTGAAAAGCATATCTAGATATGCTCAGTAGCTGCTGATTGGTAGATGCACATAGATGCCTTGTGTAATTGGCTCACCCATGTGCAGTGCTATTTCTTCAACAAAGGATATCTAAAGTATGAAGCAAATTAGATAATAGAAGTAATTTGGAAAGTTATTTAAAAGTGTATTCTCTACCTGAATCATGAAATAATTTTTCTTGGGTTTAGTTTCCCTTTAGGTAGAATGCTGGTTTAAGGACAGAAGGCAGAGGGTTTTAATTAATAAAGTGGATTCAAATGAGGGTGAGTTACTAGTGGTGTTCTCCAAGGGTCATTTCTTGGGCCTGTTTTGTTTAACATGTTTATCAGTGATATTGGAATTGGGCTTCAGGGAAGGGTTTGCTTGTTTGCTAATGATACAAAAATGTGTAACAGAGTTAATGTTCCAGGAGGGGTTGATAATATTTTAACAATATTAAAAAATGGAGGACTGGGCAAATAAATTGGATCTGAAATTTAATATTACCAAGAGCATAATTATGTATATAGGATCCAAAAACCCAAAGGCCAATTATAGTCTCAATGTTACATTACTGATTGTAACTAAAGAGAAACGGGATTTGGGAATTATTATTGCAGATGATTTAAATTTTTATACACAATGCAGCAGTGCAGCCAGTAAGGCCAGTCAAATACTTGGCTGCTTTTGGAAAGGTATTATTAGCAGAAATAGCAAGGTTCTTATGCCACATTACAGATCATTAGTTAGGCCTTATCTGGAATACTGTGTACAGTTCTGGAGACCATATCTTCAGAAAGATTTAAATAAACTAGAAAGTGTCCAAAGGAGGGCTATTTAATAGTGCACAGTCTAACATTTAAAATGTACGAAAAAAACTCAATGACCTAAATATGTATAGTTTAGAGGAGAAAAGAGAAAGAGGTGACATGATAAAAACCTTCAAATATATGAAGGGACTTAATAAAATAGAAGCTGAAAGCATTTTCCACAACAACAACAAAAATGCCAAAACAAGTGGCCATAATCTTAGAGGGCAGAAGATTTAGGAGAAACTATGAGGAAGCATTTTTCTACAGAAAGGGTGGTGGATTAATGGAATAAACTTCCGATTGAGGTGGTAAACACAAAGGGGCCGATTTATCAAGTTCCCTATGGAGCATGAAGGCTCGCCGGAAACAGAAGTTATGAGGCAGTGGTCTAAAGACCGTTTCCCCATAATTTGTCCACCTGCTCTGAGGCCACGGACAGAAATCAACCCGATCAAATACAATCAGGTTTATTAACACCGCAAATCTGCAGGGGGCGGCATTGCACAAGCAGTTGACAAGAACTGCTGGTGCAATGATAAATGGCGACAGAGTATGCTGTCGACATTTATCGATGTGCAGAGGACATGATACGCTACATTGCATCATGTCCGCTCACACTTTAATAAAGTTACCCCAAAGACTGTAAATTAATAAAAAAAATGCCTGGGACATGAATAAGGCTATTCTAAGAAAAAAGTAACGTAATATGGATAGACTTGATGGGCCTTTTTGTTTCTTATCTACCTTCAAATTCTATGTTTCTATGTATTATCAAACTTGTAATCTGTAACAAGCATTATTAACTGTGAGTTCAATAATATATGCACTCTTGAGAATGAGTTTGGGCTTAGCATGCATTGAGGTTTGCATAATTTTATTTAAGGGTCTCTTAGGAAGATACAAAGCAGCAAGGCAGCGGGTTGGGATTTACGGTTTTAAAGACCTTAAAATCCTGTAAAAATAAGTTATTAAAAGTTTTTTGCACAGAAACTCGTATCCGCCATCTTGTTTACAGTTCATGTCAAAATGTAACCGGACCTTTAGCAAACAAGAGAAATTAATTTAGTTTAATAGAATCCTTGTGAAAGTTTTCAAATGCCCATATAGAGATATAAAATCAGTGCACAGTCTGGCCTTCCTGATAAGCTAAAAGATGCATTTACTGTAGATAGGTTAGCAGTGGTGCGGATGGAAACGGATTGCAATGGTTAACGATGAAAGTCGTGATTAAGCTATCTCTTTTAAAACCATGATTTTCATGATGCCAGTACTGTTTGTGACAATAACACAAATGAGAGTAAGAAAAACAATCAAATATGAAAAATTAAACATGAAATCACACCATTTTTAGATGTTGGTGTCCTGAAGTGTCTATTGAAGTATGTCCATCCTGCCAAGATACGTATAACGTGTTGAGGATGTTTTATGATAACAATAGGTTAATGTCACACATGAAAATTTGTATTTCCCTTGCCTTGTGAACAAAAAAGTTACATGAATAGAGCTTTACCGCAACCTTAAAGTGATATTCCGGTCAAAATTTAAATGCACATAGATGAATTACATCTTTGAATAGAAACATATTTGCAATATACATGTATTGTCAAAAATGCTTCTTGTAACAGCTATCACTGTTTTAGTGTTAACATTTTTCTCTGCATGTGAATGTGTAGTATAGCTAGATATTGTCAGTGCACTAGTATCTTAAATACTGCAGCTGCTCTGAGTGCCAGTGGGGCGTGTATCATGTCAGCTATTAACAAATTGAGTCATTACCAGATGGTACAAGCACCTTATGTTCTCTGAACAAGTGCTGTGTTTAAAATGCTGGTTCACAGAGCATACTTAAATACACTTTTGAAACAGCTATAGCTTTTATTAGAAACATTTTTGCTAAGGCATGTATATTACAAAAATGCTTCTATTCAACATTGCAATGCATCCACAAAGATTCATTTTTTGACTGGAATGTCCCTTTAAGAGGTGTCCATTGGCTATTGGAGCTGTCAGTTTTGGGAGACCTTCCAGTCACTATTTTGAATATAGGCAGTTAATACTTGAAAACTTGTTTGTGGCAATGGGGTTTAACAAACAATACAATATAGCATTGTGACCACTCGAGAAAATCAACTCCCAATTTGACCGGTAAGCAAAAAGTATTTTCAGAGCCAATAGACGATAGTTTGTGATCGATCCCTTTATTAGTTATTGTTAAATCAATATTAAAGTGAAGGTCAATTTTGATGAATTTGTGCCCGCTTTTTAATAATCCTTTTAAAAACAAGGGCACTTTAATTCATCAAAATTGACATTTCACTTGTTTTCTTCAAAAACTTACCTTTTAATCCTGGCAGCCAATCCAGCACTTCCTCCACCCGTTGCAAGCCGTCTTCGCGGGTCCAAAATGATGAATCCGGCTTCCTCCAATCACAGCATTCCATCAGGCTAAGATTCCTCTGGGGGGGGGGAAGCTGTGATCGGAGGAAGCCGGATTCATCATTTCTGACGTCTGCAGAGGCTTTTGACGGCCAGGGGAATCACTGGAGCGGCTGCCAGGATTAAAAGGTACGTTTTTGAAGAAAATTAGTGAAATGTCAATTTTGATGAATTAATAATTGTTTTTAATAGGATCATTAAAAACCGGGCACTAATTCATCAAAATTGACCTTCACTTTAAATGTTCCACATTTGTTTTTGTAAAAAAAAAAACTATATTTTCCTTTAATAAAATATAACATTTGGTTACTTAAAGTGAAGGTCAATTTTCATCAATGAGTGCCCGGTTTTTAAAAATACTTATAAAATCAGGGGCACTTTCATTGATGAAAATTAACATTGCACTGGATTTTAAGAAATACTTACCTTTTACTTCTGCAAAGCCGGATCGACGATCTCCCTCCTTCTTCTTCCTGCTGTAGACAACAGCAATGACGAAACTGGCTTCCTCCAATCACAGCCAGGCATCACGAGCTGGACGCTCTGGGGTGCAATCCATGATTGGAGGAAGCCAGTTTTTGTCATTTCTGACGTCACTACAGAGGAACTGAGGCTGAGATCGGCGATCCGGTTTTGCAGGAGAAAAAGGTAAGTATTTCTTAAAATCCAGTGCAATGTTAATTTTCATCAATGAAAGTGCCCCTGTTTTAAAAAGTATTTTTAAAAACCGGGCACTCATTGATGAAAATTGACCTTCACTTTAATTATACAAATGTTGTTTCTCTTCGACTGACAAATGTAATATTTAATGTTACATGTGATTTTATAATTGTGACATTTGTTCTACAGAAATGTCAAGACAGAGGAACATTAGTTCTACAATTTTGATATCAGAATTATTGCATACAACAATCCCTTGTAACAATGCACTCTAAGCTATGGAAAATCTGGACTTCCTATAAACACAGCACATCAAAGTAAATCAGAGCCATTCCATTGTTTATTATTTAAAACTGCAATCTTAACTCTTTGGATTTCACTTATGTTCAGGATAACCATCTACAAACAACATATCTTCTTGTGCAAGGATCTCTGGCTGTTAACAGTACCTTTGCTTGCAACTCATCTTTGGTTTCCTCCAGACTTAAAGTGAGGACATTGACTTCGTCTAGGGCTTTCATAAGCATTGAATTAGGTTCCACACTCTGCATCAGTATCATGCTTTGCCTGTTTGCCACTTGATTATCTTTTAGCATCTGAAAGTAAACATTTAGAGAACATATAAGTATCACAATATATTATTATCACCATTTCAAATGGACAAAAGTAAAAAGTGCTAATATGTAAGTATTAGTATTTCATTATTGCATTGTTGCTTGCATATATATGTGCACTCTTTGGGAGCCACAAGCTGTGTACAGCCGGTCATTCATACTGCAGCTGATTGGCTTACTGGTTGTTTCCTGCTTGAGACCAGCAGTACTCTGAAGATTCAGAGCATTAACTGTATCTACAGTATGTGTTTAACCCCTTGGGAAAATATTTTAACTGGTTTGTTCCAATTAGAAATGATGCCTATTTTTTATAGACAGAAGCAAAGAAACATCTCTGGTTGAATACGGTGTTGGTAGACCGGAAGTCACTCTGCCAACAAGCCACCATACAGAAAAGGAAGTGTAGCCTTCTACAGATGTCTATGCAAACCAGTACTACAGAGTCTTGCAGCACTATACAAATAAATAATAATAATTGCGCTAAGGATATGTGCACACATCTGATCCTACCTCAGTATGTTCTTATGAAAATAGCTTAGTTTCAAGAAAGGCTAGCAAGGAAAGAGGAAAATGTGATAAGTAATTTGGAAAATGTATTAAAATGGTTCCCTTTATCTAAATCATGAAACAGGAATTTATATTGTGGAGATAGTGCAGGGTGTGCTATTGTACACTCAGACCCAAAGTATAAAGCACAATTTAGTATTACAAGTAGATGGAAATAATGATGATCAACCAGAGAATCTTAACAAGGCCTATACTTTTAATAGAGAGCACATGGTGCGTTATTATTACTCATAGTACAAACAGTGAGTTAAATACTGTGCTCAAGCGCAACACAAAATAGTGCTGAAAAATCTTGCTCCTTTGGAGACGTCAAGTGTTAATACTTGAAAATATGCATAACAAAACACAGGAGTATATATTAAAATAATTTATAATAAGGCCTAATACTTGGGGAAAAAAGTGGTTTAACAGTGATTTAAAGGGGTATGGTATCAAATGACAAAACTCTGGACTGGAACAGGCTCAAATGTGTTTCTATGTATGTGTATTTGTCTAGAATGCTTGTATGTATCTTTTCAGTTAACCATTGAAATCAGTTCTGTGCAAATGATTACAGATAATTTCTATTCTTTTTATAATTTAGAGGCGAGATTACATATGCGGCGTCACCCGCAAAAGCTGTCGACACCAGTCTTTAGACAACGGGAACCTGTGGATGGCAGATGGAAGAGGCGCCTCATGGGACAAGTATCGTTTTGGGCAACAGAGGGAAACACAATAACAGCAGGACCCCCCACACAGAGTGTTACTCACAAGAGCGGCGGTACAAACGTGTACCCAGACAAGCAGGACGGAACCAAAAGTCGCCCGTCAGACAGGCGTAAGCTCGGTACGCTAAGGCAGACGTCACTCAGCAGGCAGCGTCAGAGTCGACCCAGCAGGGGAACCAATGGAGTAGAAGGAAAACCGACACAGCGGACCTCCAAAGGGGAATCAGGAACGTAACCAAATTGCTCCAGTGGCAATAATAATAGAAAACAGGCAGGTGTGATGTACTCAAGGATATATTTATTGAGTACAAACAGATAAAAACATGCGTACAGCAACGCGTTTCTCAACAAATAGTCGTTTCATCAGGCTGATGAAAGACACCAGTCTTTAGTTGAAGTGAATGATCACATATACGGCACCGCATACAAACGCGGCTCCTATATTTCACCCGTCGTCCAGTTTTTACTCCTATAAACTAACATAGAACCGATGTCGCAAATCAGTATCACATATTCAGCGCAAGGACTTAAGCGTCGAAAATGGAGAAATGTGACTCCATTTTCACCTCGCCACACATAGGCAGGCGCAGCAAGCTTTGCACTGAGTATAAACTAATGCAATATCTACCTGTCAACCGTCATCCCACACCGCAATAACTAAATAAAATCTATTAAACCCTAATCCACCAACTCCCCCATCGCAAAGTACCTAATAAAGTTTAAACCCATAATCCACCATCCCCCTGCAATGCAATAAACCCAGATAAACTATTAACCCCTAAACCGCCATCCCCCCACAACGCAATAAACCTAAATAAACTATTAACTCCTAAACCGCCATCCCCCCACAACGCAATCTACCTAATTAAACTATTAACCCCTAATACGCCACCCCCCACAACTCAAAGAATTAATCTAAGTACTAAGACCCCTAATCTACCCCCTAACCTACCTTACTACCTTACTAATAAATTCATTTAAAAAAAATTACAAAAATAATAAAATCCTAATATGCAATTAAAATAAGAAATCCTAACATTACTTAAAAAACAACTAAGATTAAATTTAAAAAATCTAAAATTAAAAAAAAAAAAATTATCCAAAATATTTTTTTAAACCTAATCTAATACCCCTAAAAATAAAAAAGCCCCCCAAAATAAAAACACCCCCTAATCTAACACTAAACTACCAATAACCCTTAAAAGGGCCTTTTGTAGGGCATTGCCCTAAAGCAATCAGCTCTTCTACCAAAATAAAGTACAAATTACCCCCTAAAAGTAAACCCCCCCCACCCACAC
Source organism: Bombina bombina (assembly GCF_027579735.1). Taxonomy (NCBI): domain Eukaryota; kingdom Metazoa; phylum Chordata; class Amphibia; order Anura; family Bombinatoridae; genus Bombina; species Bombina bombina. The sequence goes on from NC_069500.1 coordinate 1,402,913,023, forward strand.
AACCCCCCAAAATAAAACACTAAACACTAAAAAAAAAACTAAGCTACCCATTGCTCCTAAAGGGGCTTAAAATGGCAATAGTTCTTTTGATGCATATTAAAATAAAAAAGTGCTAATCTAAAAAAAAAAATTCCCAAAAAAAACCCTAAATCTAACTCCGAAATAGGTACTCACCATTCCTGAAGTCTGGCAGTGAAGGTCTTCTTCCAGGCGGCGACATCTTCACCTCTTCTATCTTCATCTGGAGCGAAGGCGGAGCGGAGCAGAAACGGCAGCCGTGGAGATATCAGGCGCAGAGGATCCGCTTCATGCGATCACCGCCGCACACTGAACCTTGAATGCAAGGTACTTTTTTATATTTGGGGCACCTTCCTATTGGCTGAAAATTTCAAATCATAGGATGGGAGCTATTGGCTGTTCAAATCAGCCAATAGGATTTCAGTAGCTCTCATCCTATCGGCTGATTTGAAAATATTAGCTAATAGGAATTCAAGGTACCCCAAATATAAAACGGGAAACTTGCATTCAAGCTTCAGTGTGCGGCGACAATCGCATGAAGAGGATCCTCCACGCCGGTCCTGCTCTGTGGCTGCCATTCATGCTCTACGGCCACGTCCACCACATTTATTCTGGATGAAGATAGAAGAGGTCCCCGCACTGGATGAAGATGTCGCTTCCTAGAAAAAGACCTTCACCGCCGGACTTCAGGAAGGGTGAGTACCTATTTCGGGGTTAGACTTCTTTTTTTTTTTTAGATTAGGGCTTTTTTATTTTTATGGGCTGCAAAAGAGCTGATTGCCCTTTTAAGGGAAATGCCCATACAAATGCCCCTTTTAGGGCAATGGGTAGCTTAAGTTTTTTTAGTGTTAGTTTTTTTTTATTTTGGGGGGTTTGGTGGGTTGGGGGGCTTTACTGTTAGGGATTAATTTGTAATTTTTAGTTAAAAGAGATAATCTCTTTAGGGCAATGCCTTTTAAGGGCTATTGGTAGTTTAGTGTTACATTAGGGGTTGTTTTTATTTTGGGGGGCTTTTTATTTTTATAGGGGTATTAGATTACGTTTACATTTTTTAATTTTGATAATTTCATTTATTTTTTTTCTGTAATTGTAGACTTTTTTTATTTTTGGTAATAAATGCTAGGATATTTTGGGCTCCATGTACGAAGCAGCGAAAGCTGCTCCGGAGCCTTTGCGGGGCAGGTTCGCATATGCGAGCCTGCTTCCCGCAATGTAAGAAGCAGCGGTCATTAGACCGCTGCTTCCTACACCCTACGCCACCTCTTAGGTGGCGAAGCAAAATCACAGAGAGCTCGCTCGCTCTCGGTGATTGACAGCCCCTTCAGTCGCGTGATTGGTCGCGCGACTGAAGGGGCGGGCATTACACACTCCGCTGAGTGTGTAATGGTACATACGGGCAAGCGGATCAATAGATCCGCTGCCCGTGTGTGCGGAGGCGGGCGGACAGCTTCGCGAGTTAAGAAGCTGTCCGCCCGCCTCTTAGTACATGGAGCCCTTTATTTTTATTTTAACTTAATATTTTTTTATTTTATGTAATTAGGGTTAATTCAGGGGGTGTTAGGTTAAAGGGCTTAGTGATTAGATTAGTTCTTGCATTGTGGGGGGATGGTGGTTTAGGGGTTAATTAGGTTTATTGCGTTGTGGGGGATGGCGGTTTAGGGGTTAATACATTTATTAGGTTTATTGCGCTGTGGGAGGATGGCAGATTAGGGGTTAATAGTTTACTTAGGTTTATTGCGTTGTGGGGGGATGCTGGTTAGGGGTTAATACATTTATTAGGTTTATTACGTTGTGGAGGATGGCAGATTAGGGGTTAATAGTTTACTTAGGTTTATTGCGTTGTTGGGGGATGCTGGTTAGGGTTTTATACATTTATTAGGTTTATTGTGTTGTGGGGGGATGGCTGATTAGGGTAATAGTTTACTTGGGTTTATTGAATTGTGGGGGGATGCCAGTTAGGGGTTAATAGTTTGATTAGGTTTATTGCGTTGTGGGGGGATGCCAGTTAGGGGTTAATAGTTTAATTAGGTTAATTGCGTTGTGGGGGGTGGCAGTTTAAGGGTTAATCACTTTTAATATTAGTTGCGATGTGGGGGTGGCAGATATAGGGGTTTTGATGTATCAGGTTTATTTTTGGGAGGCGGGTTAGACTTTTAAGGGCAATGTAACATTTTTTGTTTTTTACTTATGCGCCGGCAGATCATAAACTGTCGTAAGTCACTGGCTACTCCAGAAATGTGTATTTGCGCACATTTCTGAACATCGTCAGTTTTTCCGACTTATGGCAGTTTATGATCTGACAGCCCCATATATGTGATTCACCCAATGTGCGAGGTGAACTTAAGGAGCAACGCAGGTTTCAGAAGTTGCGCTGAAACCTATGCCTTATATGTATTCTCGCCCTAGATGTTTGAACCATCAAACACTTTGTTGAATTAATAAATGGACAGTCTGATAATATTTATTTTGTGTACACATTTTTTTGTTTAAAAGTGTGATCTGAGCTGCTTGAAAAGTGCATAAATGGGATTTTAATAGGTCAAAGGTGTTTACATTGTCCAAACAATCTAGCAAAAATCTTCTGGAAAAGTTTTTTTTTTTTTTTAATACCGGAATCTATGGGAGATGTTGTCACAACTCCATTAAAAAAGTGTAAGATATACTGGAATTAAATTGGTTAGAATGAAAAAAACAATCCAAAAAAAGATGTGCAGTGCCTTTTATATTGGTTTTCTAACTGACTGGGATTTAAAAATGTGCTTGGAGATTAGTATCATATTTATTCAATTGTTCTTACTTGATGTGCAAAAATCTCTGCATGCTGACGTAGTTCCTGTTCCCTTTCTAGATCGTCAAGTGTCTCAGTGAATTCCTGAGTGACCATCATGGATACTATATTAAAAGGCAAGATATTAGATATCATTGAAAGTAACCTCGAACTATAGGATTATTTGATAACGCAACATGTTGAAAAGAGGTTTGTCTGTATATGGCAGGGTTATAACACAATATATTTAACAATCTTTCTTTAAATTAAACCCTTAATCAATATGCATATACTAGAAACCATAAAATTAATATAAATTCCTGAATTCTTTATTATTAGTTAATATCTATGAACACATTGAAATATATTTGTAGGAACCAGAATATGAATCAATACTATACACGTTTAAAACTATTAAGATATGCTATGCAAAGTTCATAAAAGTTGTCTTATTCACAATAGCCTTCCAAATCTGACAATCTATCCTTCTTTTAAATTACCTTTATGATTCATCCTGTGTAACCAAAAACAGTGGGGCTAAATTTCACACAGTGTCATTTGACGTTTTTAGAAATTAAATTAATTATTTGATGTACACAGCCACAGATCTATTAAATAATAGTAAGTATACCTGTATATATCATCTAATAATATTTCAAATACCTTGACAGGTTCATAGGAACATCGATAGATTAGATAGTTGGCCTTTACATTCCAAGACTAGCAAAACTGTCTATTATTTGACATTCAGGTGGTGAAGAAAATGTTCCTGTTGACATTTATTCTGTAATATGTTTATATAAAACAAATATTAAAATTTAAGTTCTTTATTAATTATTCAATATAACATTTGAAGATAGTTTGGTTATCATTTATTTTGAGGGCAATAAGAAGAATTAACATATTAATGTTTATATTCAAAATTTAAAATTTGTATTCATATTTGAATGATCAGCAATAATTTTGTATAAGTTTAAAAGCAACAAACACAGTAAGAATTTGTTATTACAAATGTCATAAACATTTGTTATTTCTATTCTACACTTAGAACATTTAGTCTCTCTCTCTGTGAGATTGTAGTCTGGTGTTACCAATCTTTTATTAGAATATCAGGATATTCCAAAAAAGAATTAAAGGGACATGAAACTCAAACATTTTCTTTCATGATTCAGATAGAGAATACAATTTTAAACAACTTTCTAATGTACTTCTATTATCTAATTTGTTTCATTCTCATGGCATCATTTGTTGAAGGAGGAGCAATGCACTACTGGTTTCTAACTGAACACATGGGTGATCTAATAACAATTGGTATATATATATATATATATATATATATATATATATATATATATATATATACAGGGAGTGCAGAATTATTAGGCAAGTTGTATTTTTGAGGATTAATTTTATTATTGAACAACAACAATGTTCTCAATGAACCCAAAAAACTCATTAATATCAAAGCTGAATAGTTGTGGAAGTAGTTTTTAGTTTGTTTTTAGTTATAGCTATTTTAGGGGGATATCTGTGTGTGCAGGTGACTATTACTGTGTATAATTATTAGGCAACTTAACAAAAAACAAATATATACCCATTTCAATTATTTATTTTTACCAGTGAAACCAATATAACATCTCAACATTCACAAATATACATTTCTGACATTCAAAAACAAAACAAAAACAAATCAGTGACCAATATAGCCACCTTTCTTTGCAAGGACACTCCAAAGCCTGCCATCCATGGATTCTGTCAGTGTTTTGATCTGTTCACCATCAACATTGCGTGCAGCAGCAACCACAGCCTCCCAGACACTGTTCAGAGAGGTGTACTGTTTTCCCTCCTTGTAAATCTCACATTTGATGATGGACCACAGGTTCTCAATGGGGTTCAGATCAGGTGAACAAGGAGGCCATGTCATTAGATTTTCTTCTTTTATACCCTTTCTTGCCAGCCACGCTGTGGAGTACTTGGACGCGTGTGATGGAGCATTGTCCTGCATGAAAATCATGTTTTTCTTGAAGGATGCAGACTTCTTCCTGTACCACTGCTTGAAGAAGGTGTCTTCCAGAAACTGGCAGTAGGACTGGGAGTTGAGCTTGACTCCATCCTCAACCCCAAAAGGCCCCACAAGCTCATCTTTGATGATACCAGCCCAAACCAGTACTCCACCTCCACCTTGCTGGCGTCTGAGTCGGACTGGAGCTCTCTGCCCTTTACCAATCCAGCCACGGGCCCATCCATCTGGCCCATCAAGACTCACTCTCATTTCATCAGTCCATAAAACCTTTGAAAAATCAGTCTTGAGATATTTCTTGGCCCAGTCTTGACGTTTCAGCTTGTGTGTCTTGTTCAGTGGTGGTCGTCTTTCAGCCTTTCTTACCTTGGCCATGTCTCTGAGTATTGCACACCTTGTGCTTTTGGGCACTCCAGTGATGTTGCAGCTCTGAAATATGGCCAAACTGGTGGCAAGTGGTATCTTGGCAGCTGCACGCTTGACTTTTCTCAGTTCATGGGCAGTTATTTTGCGCCTTGGTTTTTCCACACGCTTCTTGCGACCCTGTTGACTATTTTGAATGAAACGCTTGATTGTTCGATGATCACGCTTCAGAAGCTTTGCAATTTTAAGAGTGCTGCATCCCTCTGCAAGATATCTCACTATTTTTGACTTTTCTGAGCCTGTCAAGTCCTTCTTTTGACCCATTTTGCCAAAGGAAAGGAAGTTGCCTAATAATTATGCACACCTGATATAGGGTGTTGATGTCATTAGACCACACCCCTTCTCATTACAGAGATGCACATCACCTAATATGCTTAATTGGTAGTAGGCTTTCGAGCCTATACAGCTTGGAGTAAGACAACATGCATAAAGAGGATGATGTGGTCAAAATACTCATTTGCCTAATAATTCTGCACTCCCTGTATGTATATATATATATATATATATATATAAATATATATATATATATATATATATATATATATGCAACCACCAATCAGCAGCTAGAACCTAGGTTCTTTGCTGTTCCTGAGTTTCCCTAGATAAAACTTTCAGCAAAGGATAACAAGAGAAGGAAGCAAATTAAATAATATAAGTAAATTGGAAAGTTGTTTACAATTGTATCCTCTATCTGAATTATGAAAGAAAAATGTTGTGTTTCATGTACCTTTTATTATTATTATTATTATCATTTTTTTGTAGAGCGCCAACAGTGCACCGCAGTGCTATAAACATAGGCAGTATACAAGGTAGCATTTATAGGGATTAAATGGGTAAAGGGCCCAGCCAAGAGTCGCACTGTTGTAGCCAGCTCTTATGAGGTGATCTGCAAACAGTTGGGCTCATAGGCTTACATGCTAAGGGGGTTCAGGGGATAGCAATAGAGGAGAGGAACTAGTATAAAGAAAGGTTAGTGTAGGTTGTATGCATCCCTGAACAGTAGAATCTTTAGGGAGCCCTTGAAGCTTTAAAAACTAGGAGAGAGTCTTGAGGAGCGAGGCAGAAAGTTCCACAAGATTGGAGCCAGTCTGGAGAAGTCCTGTAATCGGGAATGTGAGGAGGTAACAAGAGAGGAGGAGAGTAGGAGGTTGTGAGCATAGCGAAAAGTACGGGAGGGAGAGTATCTTGAGACAAGGTCTGAGATATAGGGGGGAGCAGTGCAGTTGAGGGCCTTGTATGTCAGAGTCAGAATTTTGTGTTTAATCCTGAAGGCAAGAGGAAGTGATTGGCATAGAGGTGCAGCAGATGAAGAACGATGTGTAAGGAAGATGAGCCTGGCAGAGGCATTCATTTATTGTAAAGGAGCTAGGTGGCAGCTAGGGAGACCAGAGAGGACAGAGTTGCAGTAGTTGAGGCGGGAAAGGATGAGAGAGTGGATTAAAATCTTAGTTGTGTCTTGTGCAAGGAAATGTCTAATTTTAGAGATGTTTTAAGGTGGAAGCGGCAGTATTTAGCCATGGACTGAATGTGAGGAGTAAAATAAATATCTGAGTCAAATGTGACCCCAAGACATCGGGCATGCGGGGTAGGGGTAATGATGGAGTTGTCAACAGTTATAGAGAGATGGGGGATGGAGATTTTAGAAGAAGGGGGAATAAGGAGCTCAGTTTTGGAGAGATTTAGCTTAAGGTAGTGATAGAACAGCCAGGAAGAGATGTGAGAAAGACAGTTAGTGACACGGGTCAGCAAGGAAGGAGATAGGTTTGGTGCAGAGAGGTAGATTTGGGTGTCGTCTGCATACAAATTATATTGAAACCCGTGGGACCTTATTAGAGAACCTAATGGTGACGTGTAGATTGAGAAAAGAAGGGGACCCAACAGAAAGTGGTAACGGGGCTGAGGAAGACCTAGAGATGACTACACTAAAGGTACGCTTAGAATTTTAGGAAGAGAACCATGAGAGGGCTATGTCACAAATGCCGATGGATTAAAGGGATGGAGCAAAAGAGGGTGGTCAACATTATCAAAGGCTGCAGACAGATTAAGGAGGATAAGCAGAAAGAAGTGGCCTTTGAATTTTGCTGTATGTAGGTCGTTGGTAACCTTAATGATTGCTGTCTCTGTGGAGTGATGGGGCGAAATTCAGATTGCAGCAGGTCAAGGAGGGAGTTTAATGTAAGGAAATGGGATAGGCGTGCATATACTAGCTTTACAAGAAGCTTTGAGGCAAGAGGGAGTAAGGTAATAGTTGGATGGGGAGGTTGGATCGAGAGAAGTTTTTTTGAGGATAGGGGGGGACCAATGCATGTTTTAGAGATGAGGGAAATATATTAGTGCTTAGGGAGAGTTTGAAAATGTGTGTGAGTATAGGGGTAATGGTAGAAAAGAGGTAGGTGAGTAGCTGTGAAGGGATGGGGTAGAGGGGACAGGTAGTGAGGTGAGAGCACAGTATAAGTGCAGAAACATCTTTAAGGATAATGTTTTTTTTTTGTTTCATCTCTATATACATATACTTGTATATCTATTTTTATATATATATAATTTTTACATTTCTATCCCTTTAATTCAATATTACATTTAAATGTTGGTTTTCATAGGTTAAAAAGGAAGTCTACGTGAATTAACTTGCAACCATTCAAATGTTACATTTAATATAGTGAAAGGTAATATTTGATTGCTATAACACAAATATGGACTGTTCTGTATATTTTTGACATTGTTCCCTATGCAACATATGCATACAATAATCACTTTAAAAAAATAATGCTAAAACAGTCACTCATCCTTACTCTCTGTTTATTTCAGACTGATTATTTGATAATCTACATGATTTACAAAGGGAAGGAACACACTTTTCAGACAATTCTTGAAGTGTGTAGACTAGGGCACAAAATTACATTACTAAAGAAAAATCAGAGCCGCAAAGCACAAAGCAATTTGACCTGTCTAAAGTGTTTTCGGTTTCAGTTTTTCAGCAACATAAACTCAGTCTATATTTTATTTTTTGTGCATTTTGTTTGTTTCATATGCCTTTGTGTCCAGCAGTGAGTATTATCCACCTTGCCCTTTTCTGGTGATTAGTAGGAGCCCTTTTTAGACTGCCCAAAGTTTTTTGTCTGCCTGTTTGTTTCGGAGATCCTTTGCACCTATTTCCTCTTATTGGAAATCTCCCCTTTGGTTCATTTATGAAGATCATTTTTGGGGTGCTAGCCGCCTCACTGGCCAAGTTTTGCCTTGCGCTATTGTTTGACCAGAGAAGGTCGTTGCGGATTGGTTGGAATAGAACACACCCGGAACACGCCCACATCTTGGCACCTGGAGGACTGAACTCCGTAACAGCAGCATCTAGGAGAGTTATTTCCGTGAGGAAGCTACTGGTTTCTACATATATACCGGAGGAGCCTGCTGTCACATAAAGAGGATCTGCATTCATGGCATTGAAGAGGTGAGATAGACCCAGGGTTACTTTGTGGAAGTTTTTTGCATAATCAAATGTGCACTATATGCACTTATATATTTTACATGCATACCCCACCTGGAGATCTCTCTCTGATCTGACATTGTGTGACTAGTGATTATCCATTGGATTTCCTCCCTGTAGGGCTAGGCTTGTTTGGGCTCCTCCCACCTTATAATTATACATGTACACTTTACTAAAAAGAACTTTAAGCCTTCATTATAATTGTTTATTTGAAGGACTTCCCTGGCTCTATTTTTTCTCTTTAACTATGTATATACAGATACATATAGAAATATTTATTTAAAATAAAATTAACATATACCTATATGTGAAGAACATTGGAATGTGAAATATTTACAGTAAATACACAGTAAAGCACATTAAATATTATTATGTATGAATTATGTATAGAAATATCTTATAAATATTTGTATATATATATATATATATATATATATATATATATATATGATTAGTGTTTATATGAGTGTAACACTTTAATTTAATGTATTTAAGTTTTGCTTGGTGCTACATTTATTTTAGCGCTATCCTTTTATTCCAGGTCTCCAGTCGCACTAACCTGATGGGTATTAAATTAGATTGTGTCCAAACAAATGCGTTTACTTTCTACTTGTAATATGCGCACAAATAACATGCATACAAAATTTGAATATAGCTTACTACTTGTATTCTAACCCTTTATAGCGTATCTCTCCTACCTCAAACTGGGAGTGTAATTTCTTCTGCTGGCTATGTTTACACAGCTTTTCTATAGCCAATACTCAAGTATAGAATCTATCAAAGGGTTACAACAGATAAAATCAGCCATTTCAAATGCTGATACAAAATTAAAGGATCAAATCGTAAACATTTTAAAGGGACAGACGTCAAAACTAAAATTTTATGATTCAGATAGGGCATGTGATTTTAAACAACTTTCCAATTTACTTTTATCATCAAAGTTGCTTTGTTCTCTTCGTTTTCTTTGTGGGAAACTAAACCTAGGCAGGCTCATATGCTAATTTCTAAGCCCTTGAAGGCTGTCTCTTATTTTAACGCCTTTTGACAGTTTTGACAATTAGTCACTTCTAGTTCATGTGTGTCATAAAGATAACATTGTGCTCACTCCCGTGGAGTTATTTAAGAGTCTGCACTGATTGGCTAAAATGCATGTCTGTCACAAGAACTGAGATAAGGGGGCAGATACAAGGTAATCGCAAAGGTAAAAAGTATATTAATATAACCATGTTGGTTATGTAAAACTTGGGAATGGATAAAGGGATTATCTATCTTTTTAAACAATTAAAATTCTGGAGTAGACTGTCCCTTGAATATACTCCAACATGTTAAATGGATCATTGGGAGCAAATTAAAGGGGATACAAATTTAGGGTAATCTGTCCCTTTAATAACAACATATGGCAAGCCAGTATTTGGTAATGGTCTTAATGTAAAGTGATGTCCAATTATCATATATTTCATTTACTTCAGCGGAAGCCAAAAACAACCTTCTGTACCAGAAATAAATAATAGTTGCATTTACCCCTCAAGAAACAAGTTCTCAAGTTAACCTGACTACTTACCTCTTTTAACCTTCTTTAGCTCTTTTTGTTTTTTTACAAGTGCTGTAACCAGACATTTTCTTTCTAGATTTTCTTCTTCAATCTGCAGGATTTGCACAAAACAGATTGTTTACTGTTAGTAAACTCATTACCAACATCTAAAGTAATTTATCAACTGTATATTGTTTCAATTCTGATATTAACAATCAGCATGAAGCGTCTTCTTAAAGATAAATTAAAGTTATTAATAAAACAGTGATCATAGAGATGGTCCCTTGGGTAAAATCAGGGTTCTTGCATTGGGTGGGTCATAGAGTGGGTGATCCCCTAGGTCAAAGCAGGGTTCTTGCATTGGGTGGGTCATAGAGTGGGTCCCTTGGGTAAAAGCAAGGTTTTTGCATTGGGTGGGTCATAGAGTGGGTGATCCCTTGGGTGAAAGCAGGGTTTTTGCATTGGGTGGGCCATAGAGTGGGTGGTCAGTTGGGTAAAAGCAAGGCTAGGCTTTTGCATTAGGTGGGTAATGGAGTAAGTCCCTTCGGTGAAAGCAGGGTTCTTGAATTGAGGAGGGTCATGAGTGCTAAAGCCTCACCTCATTACATACTGGGGTAACTTATAGAGGGTACTTTATAGGTAGTGAGGGTCATTGAAGGGACCCTAATGGGTTATTGGGATCCCTTACAGAAGATATTATTGAATGTTAAGGGTTTATTAGGAGGGCTCTAAATGGGTAGTGTGAGTTCCTGGAGTCTCAATTCTTCATGAAATATGGTGGTCCATTTAGGTTAATCTTAATTTGGGGGGTCACAGATTTTACAGGGTTAATGAGTAGCTGGATGCAGCACCCAAGAGTGTTACCACAATGGTGTTAAGTGTATAGTTGAGGAATCAGAAAATTAACTATTATGCTTACAAATCATAACTTTATGTTTGCATAATATTGATTATGCATTGATAGGATCTATCTCTTATGCACATTCCAGGGGTGTATAATGTTAGAAGGTGCTATGTAAGGAAACCCTTGTGACTCAGGCACATAATAGTATACAAAATAATTACAATGTCTTGGGTTTCTCCCCAACAATTTTACTTTGTTGTTCTGCAGTTTCTTGGGAGTTTTTACCTCCTTGTTTAATCGTTTTATGTGGATCTTCAGCTCCTCCAGTTCAAGCGCTAAATCTTTTTTTTCTTCTCGAAGATTATTAATTATTTCTTGTAAATCTTAAGATATAAACACATAAAACAGATCTGAGCAATATTCAAGGAATAAGATGGTATTTGTCAATTATATAGAAAAAAATATATATATATTTATATATTTATTTTGTTTCTCACTGTGTTACATATTTCAAAAGAACTAGGCTCAATTTAAAACAAAATATTTAAAAAAAATTCCATCAACGTTTCAAAGGGATTGCTGGACTTTTCAATTTCTGTATTTTTGACCTCTTGAAAAAAGATTTTGTATATGCACATAGCTTTTCAATGTAATGTGTGCTCATTTTACATATACATAAACACATTCAAAATGTGTGTTTAATTTTAAGTTATGAAATTTGTAATCAAATTAGATACAATCATCACAACATTAATTTATGATTGTAATTAAATGTTAATAAAAGCTCAATTGTTTTATAGTCTTTGTATATCTTTGTTGAACCCTATTAGTGACAGATATGTGGTAGTGTTATTCTTTTGAAGTCTTCTATAAGCTTTTTGAGTTTTTAGAACAGTAAAACCCACATATTTAAGACATACATTTACATGAAAATGGGGAAATAATGAAAGTATATTGCAAAGTTTATTTTACTTTGCATAATTTAACATTTTATGTTAAAATCTTAAAGTGTTTACTATTCCTTTAAGTGAAAAAAAATGCATTTACATACTCTATCAATATCAATTTAGTTAGCCGCTATGTTTTACTTTGCTTGGCTACACATTCTTTACATCTGTGACTCTCCATGAACATCCTATGAACATTTCCCCTTGAAAAGCCAAGTGCATAGATTTTGCAGTTATTCTAGTTAATAGTTTAAAACATTTTTATAATTTACACTTTTAATGGATTGGGATTGCACAGAAAACAAAGCATACAAAATCACTGAAGCTGCCATTACAGTTTTTTCCCACAAGGATTTTGATAGATTATAATGGAGCACAGTGGCAAATACATAATTTCAAACTGTTATCCTTAACTGACAGCTTTTATTAATATGTAAGGTGATAGGGGGCTACCTTGCAGTGTGTCACACAAAACTAACTAAATTGAATAATTTATTGTAGACTTATTTTTTTATATTTAAATTTTACTTGAAATAAAGGAAATTAGACAATTTTAACTTACCTTTAATTTGTTGTTGATAGTCAGAGTCATCATCAGTGTCTGTTTCTGTAACCTGTGGCTCTTCACTCACTAGATGTTGGATCTCCTCAGGAATCTCACATAAAATGGGCATCAATTTCATACTGAAACGCTTTAATTTTTTGTTTTCTGTGTTCATCTGGTGGAGAAATTTAGTCTTAAAAAATCAGTATGCTATTGGTTTCCAAACAGAATCTTAATGAGATACCTGGCTGCTAAATAGTAATTATTTCCTGTGTGGCAGCTAAGAGTTAATCACTGCTTTGCCATAGCAAGCTTCATAAATATATTTCTGCTTGAATTTAAATCTGAATCAAATGGGTTTTTATTTATATTAATAAATAAAACTGCACTCTCAAAAAAACAAAAAACATTTAGTTGATGAAACAGTTGCAATAAAGAAACACGGTACCAAAACAACTTAAAGAAAAAAAAATATTTATTGTTAAAAGGATGCTCTTCTTTCTGTCATCCATATTAAAGAGCATGTACTAAACATGTTGAATTGTTTTGGCATAAAAAAAATGTGTACTGCTTATTGGTTGATATGTATGTCTTGGTAATTCTCATCAGTATAGCAGTACTTACTGAAAATTCTCCTTTTTACTATATCACCATATACCTGAGGCCACCACAATGTTAAATAGATTTAGATATAAACCTAAAATGGTGCAGATCCTTTCAATTTACATGCATAATAAATAAAATGGAAAAGAAAGAGAGACCCCCAACAAAAATGTTTGTTCTCTTAATCGGTAGTCTTTTAATTATTTCAAATGTTTATTGAACAATACACAAAATATCTATAATGGTGCACATTGTGAGTCAACCCTCAAACATACAAAAAACAAACAACAACAAAAACCCGGTGTAGTAGAAGACCCAAAACATTGTCATTTTTGCAATCTTATGACCCTGATAAAAGTCCAATTTTAAAGAGGAAGGAGGTTGGAACTTAAAGGGGCACTGTACCCAAAAAAAATTCTTTCGTGATTCAGATTGAGCATGAAATTTTAAGCAACTTTCTAATTTACTCCTATTATAAAATTTTCTTCATTCTCTATGTATCTTTATTTGATATGCATGAATGTAAGTTTAGATGCCGGCCCATTTTTGGTGAACAACCTGGGTTGTCCTTGCTGATTGGTGGATAAATTCATCCACCAATAAAAAAGTGCTGTCCAGAGTACTGAAACCAAAAAAAGCTTAGATGCCTTCTTTTTCAAATAAAGATAGCAAGAGAATGAAGAAAAAGTTATAATAGGAGCAAATTAGAAAGTTGCTTAAAATTGCCTGCTCTTTTTGAATTACAAAAGAAAAAATTTGGGTTCAGTGTCCCTTTAAGTTTGTTTGTATACAGTAAGTTGCTGGATGTGCCCCTGAAAAAACACTGTGTGTGCTGTTTTCCCATATTGTCTGAAAGTTCTAGAAACACATGCACACCCTCTAAGTCTACTTAGGTATGCTCTTCAATAAAAGATATCAAGAGAATAAAGTAAATATGATAATAGAAGTAAATTAGAAAGATGTTTGAAACTGTGTGCTCTTTCGCAATCATGACAGTTTAATTATGACTTCCATGGCTTTTTAAATAAAGTTTATTAATAGTAACTCATTTCCTTTACAATTTTTAAACTAATAAAATTATTATAATTTTTTTATTTTTTATTTGGAGGAGTCATTTATAGCATAAGTGTGAATATAATGTAAAATCTGCTTCATCCATCATTTAAATAGGTTGAACATTTCACACACCACTGTATATGGGAAGTACATTTTAGGGGTTGCATGTCTGCACTGAATTTTTGTCGTTTATTTATTAAATAAAAACAAAACAAAAATGACCAAAAAAAAGTTTATTTTTTTCTAACATATGAAAGTCCATCCCATTTGTCAAGTATCGGGTTTAATCAATATTTGCTCGTTACATTCTAGGGTGTGGTTAATAATTAGGGTTACCAACTTGTTTTAAAGAAAATAAGGGAGACTGGGGAATTGACAAATTTCACATAAGAACTGGACAAATTATACATTAGTTACTGAAAAAAACAAAACTTTATTTTACAATTTGATACAGTTTTAGTACAACACAATTCTTCATGTAAACCCTCTTTATTTAACTTTCTCATTTACTCCTAATATCAATGTTTCTTCATTCTCTTGGTATCTTTATTTGAAAAAGCAGGAATGTAAGCTTAGGAGCCAGACCATTTTTGGTTCAGCACCATGGGTAGCGCTTGCTGATTGGCGGCTATATTTAGCTAAGCTGAATTAGTTCTAAACCACAATGCCTTTACTACCGATTCCCCAGCTTTGCACAACCAACATTGTTATATTAATATACTTTATAACCTTTAAACCTCTAAATGTATCTTTGTTTCTAAGCCACTACAGACAGCCTCTTATCACATGCTTTTTTATTAGCTTTTCACAACAAGAGACTGCTCGTTCATGTATGCCATATAGATAACATTGTGCTCTCTCCCGTGGAGTTTTGGTTGACACTGCACTAATTGGCTAAAATGCAATAGATAATAAATAAATAAATAGCCATGTGATCAGGGGCTGTCAGAAAATACTTAGATACAAGGTAATCACAGAGGTAAAAAGTACATTAATATAGCTGTGTTGGTTATGCAAAACTGGGGAATGGGTAATAAAGGGATTATCTATCTTTTAAAACAATACAAATTCTGATGTAGGCTGTCCCAATTTTTTTCTCTCATGATTCAAATAGAGCAAGTCATTTTAAACAACTTTCCAATTTATGTCTAATTATCTCATTTGTTTTGTTTACTTTGTTCAATAAAGTCACCTAGGTCAGGAGCTGCTGATTGGTAGCTGCATATATACAGTATTGGCTCAACCAATGCATCCAGCTAGCTCCCAGTAGTGCATTGTTGCTTCTTCAACAAAGGATACCAAGATAATGAAGCAAATTAGATAATAGAAGTAAACTATACAGTTGTTTCAAATTGCATTTTCTATCTGAATCATGAAACAATTTTTTTGGCTTATATACCTTTAAATATGTTTTGTGTTTAGTGATTACATCTAAGGTTGAAGGGCATGTATATTGATTGATCCCTTAATATTGTGTGTAGTTATAATATTGTGTGAAATTAACCGTTTGTGCTGGAAAACCATAGACATATGTGTGTGTCTTTTAAAGAGATTTAAACCGAGGCTTTATCTGTAAAGGGGTAGCGTGTGTGTTTAATGGTTTATAGATTTACTCTTTTTATTAGTGTAAAAGTGTTTAATAGTATTTATTTAACTGAATGAGCAGATTGTGTTTGTATCTGGTAATGTGACTTCCTAAAGTGATCTAATATGGAGGTGAGTCATTTTAATGTGTTTTTTCCAAAACCAATGTTACATTTGAATTTTTTTTGGGGTACTCTGTAATAAGTGATATAGTGATGTCTGGGTTTCTCAAGTCCTTTTAGATGTGGAGTTTAATAGCCTTGTAAAGTGTTGTTCGGATTGCGATAAGCCAAACAGGGCTGGCGCATGTTACGTAAAGTAGCTTATATAGATTTCACCAAATTAATAATTAATTTATAGCTGTAGTTTTCACCAAAACGATAATGAAAAAGTGATTCCAATAAACAATGAAAAGGGCGGATTATGTTTGTGTCAGTGTTGAAAATGTCTTATCTTAGCTGATAAATATAAAACAATAGATTGTGATTAACCCCGTAGTATTTTGTGTTAGTTCACGTACCTGAGACGCAAAAACTTCGGCCTTTTCCCGGCATGTTTTCTCTATTTCATATTCAGCTTCTAACATTGACAGTTCAGCCAGCAGTTTCTGGGATACTGAATAAGAAAGTGTTTCTTTTTACGTGATATTGGACAATGACATTTATTAATAATAATAATCCTATGTTATAAAAAGCCAGGTATGTTTGTCCGATGCAATCACGCACAGTAGAGACTGCGCAAGACAAACATACCTGGTCTTAAGAATCAAACCAGTGTCTGGCGATCATAAAGCATTAAGGATCAATGGTGGTGCGTGTGTGTGCGAGAAAGGCCACAAGTACTAAGTGAATGTAAAGTTTCATCATGTAGTGCCCGGTTTTTAAAAATGCTATTAAAAACAGGGGCACTTTCATTGTTGAAACTTTACATTGCACCATATTTGTAGAAATACTTACCTCTTCTTCGCCAGCCCGTCACAAGCCTCTTTCTACATCAGAAATGTTGATTCAGGCCTTCCTGCAATCACGGCGTTGCTTTAGGCAATGCTTGCCCTGGGGGAAAGCCATGATTGGAGGATGCCGGAATCTTCATTGCTGACGTAGGAAGAGGCTTGCGACGGGCTGGCGAATCACTGGAGTGACTTTCAAGACGAAGAGGTAAGTATTTCGACAAACATGGTGCAATGTAAAGTTTCATTAATGAAAGTGCCCCTGTTTTTAATAGTATTTTTAAAAACCGGGCACTACTTGATGAAACTTTACATTCACTTTAAACGTAAGTGTCCGCAACAAAAGCTGCGAGGCCTTAAGCATGTGTCTGTGCGAGAGGCCGCAAGGCCTTAAGGATCAGTGGCGCCACGTGTGTGCGGGTGGGTGTATCATTGCTGGAGGGGGGCGGGAGCGGGAGGGACCGATATGCTGCTAAGTTGGTGGAGTGGGAGTGTTAGGAGGGAGGCGGGCAGAGGGGGGAGGGTGGGACCACTATGCTGCTAAGTTGGTGGCATGGGAGGTTAGGAGGGAGGTGGGCAGAGGGGGGCGGGTGGGACCACTATGCTGCTAAGTTGGAGGCGTGGGAGGGTTAGGAGGGAGGCGGGTGGGTGGCTCATCACTGGAGGGGACGGGAGCGGGGGGGACCGCTACGCTTCAGAAAAAAAAAGTTGAGAGCGACAGGGAGAGGGGATCAGAGGGTAGGGAAAGGTTCCTGGAGGGAGAGGTGATTTTGGCCGTGTAACAGGCTTTAAGACTAGTACTAATAATAATGCACAAATGCTGTCACCAAAACATCTTTGATAAAGTTACAGTGAAAGGTATAAATGCACTTAACAGGTTTGTTGTTTTACTTGCAACTTGTATAATAAATGTTACGTTTATTTTATTTCCAAAGCCATGGGTGTTTATATGTATTGCTGCAAATAGTGTGAACTTGATGATGGCATACTGCTGAACATACACCTTTCTTCTTCACATATATCACTGGTCTTTATGTATTTATATAAACTGTTGTTTAAGCCAATGAAGGGCATCATTTTGAAGAAACCCATGATTTTTTTTATTTACTCACTCTCATCTTTAAAATATATAGAATGTTAAAATGTAATCACCATAAAATATGTATTTAAAGGGACATAAACCCCCTTGGTTCAGATAGAGCATTACATAATACACAACTTTCAAATACTATTATTAAATTTGCTTCATTCTCTTGGTATCAGCAGCTAGCTCCCAGTAGTACATTATTGCTCCTGAGCCTACCAAGGTATGCTCCTTCAACATAGGATACCAAGAGAGCAAAGCAAATTAGATAATAGAAAAACATTGGAAAGTTGTTTAAAATTAGACGTGCATTTGTTTTGTTACAAATACAAATTTGTAAGAAAAAATGTGTATTAGTTTCGGTTTCATGAAATTCGTCAATATTCATTAATTTTCTTTAAATTACTTTAAGGGGTTAAAAAAATGTACCTGTAGCGCAATGTATGTAATGCTAAGCCCATCCCATCTTCATTAAGCCCCAGGCCACGTTAATAGGGGGCTTTGCATGGCAGATCCAAGGGCCTGTGGTAAAGAAGAAGGTTGTTTAGCGCAGGTCCCCGGAATCTGCCACACTAAGCCCCCTATTCGTGTGGCCCAGGGCTCTATGAAGGAGGGTGGGGATTAGCGCGGCTCTCCAGCGCACTAGAGCTAAGTATTACGCTACCGATGAACATTTTCACCTGTAACAAAGGAACATTTACATTATTTTAACAAAAAACAAATCAAAATGTGCCATAAATATTCAGTAATCATTTTGTTTAAAATGAAACAAATACTGAAAAGTGCAGCAGACGAATATTCAGAGAAACTAATTTCCCTGAATATTTGTTCTGAAAGATTCGGACAAACAAACTTTTCTCTACTGCACATTTCTATTTAAATTTGTACCCTTTATTGAAAAGAAAACAACTTCACAATATATGTTCTCTTTTTTGTGCCTGCTTTTTTCTGTAAAATACCTCTGATAATTGTTTCTGTTTCCCCCCAGAGGTAATAACATGTAACTATCGCCTAGATTTAGAGTTCTGCGGCCAAAGGGGTGCGTAGCTAACGCTGGCTTTTTTCTGGCCGCACCTTTTAAATACCGCTGGTATTGAGAGTTCACAGAATGGCTGCGTTAGGCTCCAAAAAAGGAGCGTAGAGCATATTTAACGCAACTTCAACTCTCGATACCAGCGGTGCTTACGGACGCGGCCAGCTTCAAAAACGTGCTTGTGCACGATTCCCCCATAGAAAACAATGGGGCTGTTTGAGCTGAAAAAAAACCTAACACCTGCAAAAAAGCCGCATTCAGCTCCTAACGCAGCCCCATTGTTTGCTATGGGTAAACACTTCCTACGTTTGCACCTAACACTCTAACATGTACCCCGAGTCTAAACACCCCTAACCTTACACTTATTAACCCCTATTCTGCCGCCCCCGCTATCGCTGACCCCTGCATATTATTATTAACCCCTAATCTGCCGCTCCGTAAACCGCCGCTACTTACATTATCCCTATGTACCCCTAATCTGCTGCCCCTAACACCGCCGACCCCTATATTATATTTATTAACCCCTAATCTGCCCCCCACAACGTCGCCTCCACCTGCCTACACTTATTAACCCCTAATCTGCCGAGCGGACCGCACCGCTATTATAATAAAGTTATTAACCCCTAATCCGCCTCACTCCCGCCTCAATAACCCTATAATAAATAGTATTAACCCCTAATCTGCCCTCCCTAACATCGCCGACACCTAACTTCAAACATTAACCCCTAATCTGCCGACTGGAGCTCACCGCTATTCTAATAAATGTATTAACCCCTAAAGCTAAGTCTAACCCTAACACTAACACCCCCCTAAGTTAAATATAATTTAAATCTAACTAAATAAATTAACTCTTATTAAATAAATAATTCCTATTTAAATCTAAATACTTACCTGTAAAATAAACCCTAATATAGCTACAATATAAATTATAATTATATTATAGCTATTTTAGGATTAATATTTATTTTACAGGTAACTTTGTATTTATTTTAACCAGGTACAATAGCTATTAAATAGTTAAGAACTATTTAATAGCTAAAATAGTTAAAATAATTACAAAATTACCTGTAAAATAAATCCTAACCTGGGGCGTGTCCGAACTGCGGCTATAGTCAGTCGCACTTTCCCTGAGCTCCTACTGAAAACTTAATACCCGCCGGTAAAAAAGATATTTTTGCAGTAAAGATTTGTCACCATCTGTATATAAGAGTAATCTTGCAAGGCAGTGTTTGAATTTTGGGGGAAATTGCGCTGTAATTCATGAAGTTGGAGCCTGGCATCGGACGCAAGAGGCCTAGAGCGGCGGCTCACATATAGGCAGCGCCACCCCCCTCGAGGAATCGAGGGTTTTTGCCTTAATTGGGACTCCGTCAATCTTGTCTGAACTGCACAATCTATTGCAGCACTATCCTAGCAAAAGGGTGCCCGAAGAAAAGAATATACCTTCGTTTATCTCTCATCCCCACGGGGAAAAAATGGCTGCCCCGCAGACAACAGACCTTCAAGCACGCTTTGACCATCTCATGGAATGACTAGAACGCTGCTTCCACATTATGCTTGCACGGGCTCCACGGGACTTTTTCATGCAGGCCCACGAAAAGCAGCAACAGCTCAATCAATCTTTCACCACCATCAACATAAACCTTATCCAGGACGTACCTGAATCTACTGAACCTCCGCTATTACCGGGGGGTACAGCGAGCTCTATGTATACTATATCACAACTGAGGAACCACATGGCGGGAGTTACTAAAGAGGTTGGCTCGGAGTATACTGTTGCTGCCGAACACTCAACTAAGATGCTATATGTGACCACTACAAGCGATACCGTTTCTGCAATTGACCAGATGATCGCTGTAGCCCCAAAACTTTTGACTCTAGATGGGATCTCAATGAGGGCTGAGCCGGTGCGGGAGCATGGAGCAGATTCCTGTGTAGCACTATGCCTTAAGATGGTCTTCACACCAGAGAGCCTTACTACACCTAATAATACAGGGCTAAGGTCTAACCAGATGGACGCTAAAACGCCCCAACTCGAAAAATTGAAGGCGGCCAGTAGCCCCAAAACGTTTTCCATAAATCGACGCTACACACATGGCTTGAGCGTCCCAAATAGGGATGTTGGGACGATTTCTTTTCCTGAGGACTGTGTGTTGGTAACTGGATCTGTAACTTAGTGTAAGATTTTATGTGGCGTTCATAGTTTATTATGTGCGGGAGGAGGGATCCAAGTATTCTTAATCTGTTCTTATTATAGTTGTTGTTTTTTTGTTATAGCTCACTTGTTTATATGTTTTACTCTTATTATGGTCTAGCGTTAGTGTTCAAATGCTATTTCACACAGTTAATTATATTGCCATGGCAGAAAGGCTCCATTGAAGCTCATATTCATTGACTGCTTGGCCTGATTCCTGCGGCTTACGGCCGGAGCCGGGGAGGGGGTCATAGTCGTTTACAAAAGGCCTTGATTGACAAGATTCCAACTTAAACGACCAGTTTACCAAATGTGTTTATGTTGTGCTATGTACTCTATATTTCCCACGCTCATATTCTGAACAGTGTAATGCTTAATTGTTTTTTGTCTTTTTTTTCTATTATTGTATAGTGAGCACTGCTGATTCGTTAATGTCCTTATCTATACTTGCATGTTTTTCTGGGGGGTTTAGGAGGGGGGCCCCCGGGAGGCATTATATTTTACATAATTCCAATAAGGTCGTTTGGATTTAAAAAGTTGCACTGTCCACAGGTAATCGGAGTAATGGGGCTTTTAGCTATCTCTCTTCCCCGCATATTTAAGAAAACCCAGTGACATATAGACCATAGTAAATATCAGCCACCCCACGGCATTATAGTATACTTTAATTGTGGGGCAATATGTCTGAATATGCTCCAATAAGATTTGGATGATGCAAACCGCTTTCTTAGAAATATTGGAGGTGTGTTTGGATATTTATCATTATTACCATATAATACTTAGGACCTGCAATTAGTTTCAGTTGTGCCTCTATTTATATATAACAAAGGAGTTCTCAGTTAGGGTTCATGCATCTTTTATGTCTTAATTTAGAGACAAGAAAATCTTTACAGCATTGTTACCTTAGAGATGCATTATGTTTATTGTTTTCGTTGCTTATCCCTAAACCCCTACGAAGTATTGTCGCATTTTAAGATCCAAGAGTGATCTAAAAACGCTAAAGATAAGGGGAGAAAATGAGGAGAATTTTGCTAGGTGCATTTTATTTCTTTAAATATGCAATGTATATAAGTATTGATGACTGTAACTTGCAACCTATGTTTGTTATACATTTATTATTTATCCTCAATAAAAATTAAATAAAAAAAAAATAAAAAAAATAAAATAAATCCTAACCTAAGTTACAATTAAACCTAACACTACACTATCAATAAATTAATTAAATACAATATCTACAATTATCTACAATTAAACCTAACACTACACTATCAATAAATTAATTAAATAAAATACCTACAATTATCTACAATTAAACCTAACACTACACTATCAATAAATTAATTAAATACAATATCTACAAATAAATACAATGAAATAAACTAACAATGAAATAAACTAACTAAAGTACAAAAAAAAATCGCATTCTATTGGCTGATCGGAACAGCCAATTGAATGCAAGCTCAATCTGATTGGCTGATTGGATCAGCCAATCGGATTGAACTTGATTCTGATTGGCTGATTCCATCAGCCAATCAGAATATTCCTACCTTAATTCCGATTGGCTGATAGAATCCTATCAGCCAATCGGAATTCGAGGGACGCCATCTTGGATGACGTCATTTAAAGGAACCGTCATTCGGCGAGTAGGCGTCGTTAGAAGAGGATGTTCCGCGTCGGCTTGGAAGAAGATGGCTCCGCTCCAGAAGAAAGAAGATTGAAGGTGCGGCTTGATAGAAGACTTCATCCCGATGATGCACTTCCGACTTCAGCCCGATGATGGATTTCTTCAGCCGCCGCTTGGATCCAGACTTGAGCCCGAGGATGGACGTCACTCTTCAGCCTCCCGCTTGGGCTTGGATCAACACTTCCGAGGACCGATCGGTGAACCTGGTATGGTGAAGATAAGGTAGGAAGATCTTCAGGGGCTTAGTGTTAGGTTTATTTAAGGGGGGTTTGGGTTAGATTAGGGGTATGTGGGTGGTGGGTTTTAATGTTGGGGAGGGGGTATTGTATGTGTTTTTTTTACAGGCAAAAGAGCTGAATTCTTTGGGGCATGCCCCACAAAGGGCCCTGTTCAGGGCTGGTAAGGTAAAAGAGCTTTGAACTTTTGTAATTTAGAATAGGGTAGGGCATTTTTTTATTTTGGGGGGCTTTGTTATTTTATTAGGGGGCTTAGAGTAGGTGTAATTAGTTTAAAATTGTTGTAAGATTTTCCTTATGTTTGTAAATATTTTTTTATTTTTTGTAACTTAGTTCTTTATTATTTTTTGTACTTTAGATAGTTTATTTCATTGTATTTATTTGTAGCAATTGTGTTTATTTAATTTATTGATAGTGTAGTGTTAGGTTTAATTGTAGGTAATTGTAGGTAGTTTATTTAATTATTTTATTGATAGTGTAGTGTTAGGTTTAATTGTAGATAACTGTAGATATTGTATTTAATTAATTTATTGATAGTGTAGTGTTAGGTTTAATTGTAGATAACTGTAGATATTGTATTTAATTAATTTATTGATAGTGTAGTGTTAGGTTTAATTGTAACTTAGGTTAGGATTTATTTTACAGGTAATTTTGTAATTATTTTAACTAGGTAACTATTAAATAGTTCTTAACTATTTAATAGCTATTGTACCTAGTTAAAATAAATACAAAGTTACCTGTAAAATAAATATAAATCCTAAAATAGCTATAATATAATTATAATTTATATTGTAGCTATATTAGGATTTATTTTACAGGTAAGTATTTAGATTTAAATAGGAATAATTTATTTAATAAGAGTTAATTTATTTCGTTAGAATAAAATTATATTTAACTTAGGGGGGTGTTAGGGTTAGGGTTAAAATTAGCTTTAGGGGTTAAAAGATTTATTAGAGTATCGGTGAGCTCCGATCGGCAGATTAGGGGTTAATACTTGAAGTTAGGTGTCGGCGATGTTAGGGAGGGCAGATTAGGGGTTAATACTATTTATTATAGGGTTATTGAGGCGGGAGTGAGGCGGATTAGGGGTTAATAACTTTATTATAATAGCGGTGCGGTCCGCTCGGCAGATTAGGGGTTAATAAGTGTAGGTAGCTGGCGGCGACGTTGTGGGGGGCAGATTAGGGGTTAATAAATATAATATAGGGGTCGGCGGTGTTAGGGGCAGCAGATTAGGGGTACATAGCTATAATGTAGCTGGCGGCGGCGTGCGGACGGCAGATTAGGGGTTAATAAGTGTAGGTAGCTGGCGGCGACGTTGTGGGGGGCAGATTAGGGGTTAATAAATATAATATAGGGGTCGGCGGTGTTAGGGGCAGCAGATTACGTAGTTGGTGGCAGTGTACGGAGCGGAAGATTAGGGGTTAAAAAATATTTATAGAGTGGCGGTGATGTGGGGGGGCCTCGGTTTAGGGGTGCATAGGTAGTTTATGGGTGTTAGTGTACTTTAGAGCACAGTAGTTAAGAGCTTTATAAACCGGCGTTAGCCCAGAAAGCTCTTAACTACTGACTTTTTTCTGCGGCTGGAGTTTTGTCGTTAGATTTCTAACACTCACTTCAGCCACGACTCTAAATACCGGAGTTAGAAAGATCCCATTGAAAAGATAGGATACGCAATTGACGTAAGGGGATCTGCGGTATGGAAAAGTCGCGGCTGGAAAGTGAGCGTTAGACCCTTTCCTGACTGACTCCAAATACCGGCGGTAGCCTAAAACCAGCGTTAGGAGCCTCTAACGCTGGTTTTGACGGCTACCGCCAAACTCTAAATCTAGGCCTTTGTAAGTATGCTGCAGTTTGCTTTACCCTGCAATATGCTACACAGTTATGTCTTAGATCAGTGCAGGAGTCAAAGACAAAAAACAGTGTGAAATGCAACTTTATGTATATTTCTTAAGATTTTTCATTTCAATATTGTTAAAAATGTGTTACAAATGTCTTACTTTCTTCAAAATCATTCAGCTTTTTCTGAACAGCTTCTCTCTCCTCCTCAAGATCTTCTTCCTATAGAAATAAAACAAGGTTATGGAATATTCCCAGCTGTCTGTTGGTATTAACCCCTTAATGACCACAGCACTTTTCCATTTTCTGTCCGTTCGGGACCAAGGCTATTTTTACATTTCTGCGGTGTTTGTGTTTAGCTGTAATTTTCCTCTTACTCATTTACTGTACCCACACATATTATATACCGTTTTTCTCGCCATTAAATGGACTTTCTAAAGATACCATTATTTTCATCATATCATATAATTTACTGTAAAAAAAATTATAAAATATGAGGAAAAAATTGAAAAAAACACACTTTTTCTAACTATGACCCCCAAAATCTATTACATATCTACAACCACCAAAAAACACCCATGCTAAATAGTTTCTAAATTTTGTCCTGAGTTTAGAAATACCCAATGTTTACATTTTCTTTGCTTTTTTTGTAAGTTATAGGGCCATAAATACAAGTAGCACTTTGCTATTTCCAAACCATTATTTTTCAAAATTACCGCTAGTTACATTAGAACACTAATATCTTTCAGGAATCTCTGAATATCCATTGACATGTATATATTTTTTTTTAGTAGACATCCCAAAGTATTCGTCTAGGCCCATTTTGGTATATTTCATGCCACCATTTCACCCCCAAATGCGATTAAATACAAAAAATCGTTCACTTTTTTACTAATTTTTTCACAAACTTTTGGTTTCTCACTGAAATTATTTACAAACAGCTTATGCAATTATGGCTTAAATGGTTGTAAATTCTTCTCTGGGATCCCCTTTGTTCAGAAATAGCAGACATATATGGCTTTGGCGTTGCTTTTTAGTAATTAGAAGGCTGCTAAATGCCACTGCGCACCACACGTGTATTATGCCCAGCAGTAAAGGGGTTAATTATGGAGCATGTAGGGAGCTTTTAGGGATAATTTTAGCTTTAGTGTAGTGTAGTAGACAACCCCAAGTATTGATCTAGGCCAATTTTGGTATATTTCATGCCACCATTTCACCGCCAAATGCGATCAAATTAAAAAAAACGTTACATTTTTCACAATTTTAGGTTTCTCACTGAAATCATTTACAAACAGCTTGTGCAATTATGGCACAAATGGTTGTAAATGCTTCTCTGGGATCCCCTTTGTTCAGAAATATCAGACATATATGGCTTTGGCGTTGCTTTTTGGTAATTAGAAGGCCGCCAAATGCCGCTGCATTTCACACGTGTATTATGGCTAGCAGTGAAGGGGTTAATTATGTAGCTTGTAGGGAGCTTGCAGGGTTAATTTTAGCTTTAGTGTAGAGCTCAGCCTCTCACCTGAAACATGAGGCCCCCTGATCCCTCCCAAACAGCTCTCTTCCCTCCCCCACCCCACAATTGTCCCCGACATCTTAAGTACTGGCAGAAACTCTGCCAGTACTAAAATAAAAGCTATATTTGGGCTTTTTTTGTGTTTTTTTAGCATATTTACATATGCTGCTGTGTAGGATCCCCCCTTAGCTCCCAGCCTCACTGATCCCCCACCAAACAGCTCTCTAACCCCCCCCCCTCTGCCTTAATGGAGCCATCTTGGGTACTGGCAGCTTAAAAAAAAATGCCCTTCTCTGTAGTGTAGCTCCCCCCCCCCAAGATCAACCCCCACCCCTTCCAGATCCCTTAGCTGTTTATTTACAGCTTTTAAAACTTTTTATTTTTTCACTTTTTTACAGTTATTTTTCTGTAGTGTAGCGGTTCCCTCCCGCTCCCGCCCCGTGCACGTGCCCGCCCGCCGCCCCCCGTGCACGCGCGCACTCCCATGCGCGCTCCCGCCCATCCCGCCCCTGATCCCGCCCCCCTCCGCTCCAATCGGCGCATCGATGGCCGACCGCCTCCCAGACTTGCTCCTACCCACCAACGATACCGGCCACCGATCGTCCGGTGGCTCTCTCTGCATCGGATGGCCAAGGGGGGTTATTGCAGGATTCCTCAATATCGAGGCATCACTGCAATAACCGGAAAGCAGCTGGAAGCGAGCAGGATCGCTTCCAGCTGCTTTCCAGACCAAGGACGTACGCCACACGTCCTCGGTCATTAACTGTATTTTTTTTGAGGATGTGTGGCGTACGTCCTTGGTCATTAAGGGGTTAAAGAGACATGAAACCCTAACTTTTGCCTTCATCATATCAGCAAATTTGCTTTCTTCTCTTGGTTTTGTTTGTTGAAAAAGCAGCAATACAACACTGGGAGCTAGCTGAGCATGTTGGGTGAGCCAGTGACAAGAGACATGTATGTGCAGCCACCAATCATCAGCTAGCTCCAAGTAGTGAATTGAAGGTCCTGACCTGTTATGTCCTGGAGCTGGGGCACCCGCAAACAAGGGCTCACTATAGTACTGAAAAAGGGACAATCACACACGAGATTGCAGTAGAATAATAATAGTATTCATTACTAACTTATTGCTGCATAACATAAATCAGTAGTCAGCTTATAAAGAAAGACATTAATTAAATGTTAAACGCGTTACTTATCTTCGGGTTTCGAATAAGGCTTTAAAACCTGCATACATTTGTAGACAGGCAGAGGTGTGCATCTATATTCAGTGGGAACCACGCAGCATATTTCAAAGGTGCTAAAGTCTTAGACTTCTCTCTGTCGCCTAAAACTCTCCTCCCCCCCCCCCCTTTCAGCAATTCTAATAATTAAACTACAGTTTAGCAGGAGTGTCTAAAGTTATGTCAATCATATTATTTTATTCAGCAAATGTTTAGCAAAAAATAAGTGTTCTCATAACAATCAAACATTCTCACCTTAGTGCGGTAGCCCTATCTCCTATGGAATGGGACATCCCGCTCTTTTTAGATAAAAACATTGCATGAGAACAGAACAGCAGAGTAAAAAACAAGTGTAACATTTCTTAAAGGCATTTCTCTTAAAGGCACATTTGTACACAGAGAAGGAAGAAAAATATAGAATATTAGTAAATTAGAAAGTTGTTTACAATTGCCTGCTCTATCTCAATCATGACAGAAAAATTTTGGGTTTCATGTCCCTTTAAATTTGTTATTTTGTGTACAATAAAGAACACATTGTGCATTGAAAACTTCTTTATAATATTCCATCCATTTAGGGTGTATTTGTATCTTTTCTTAGCAAAAAAATTACACAATTTTTATGTTCTTATTGGATAAACGGTAGTGGAGAAACCATATACGGTACAGTTACAATGCTATTGGCTTACTGGTAAATGTGTACGGATGTTACAATGTATAAGGATGTAGAAGCCATTTCATGATCCAAAACATACAGTTGTAAAATGTAACTCTTTCTCTTGGAATTAACTTAGCTCCTTTCCATACCGACTTACTCTCAGGAGTGTGCACAAGTCATGAACACTATATGGTAGCACTGTTTCTAACCATGTTTGCATCAAGTTGTCTAGATTACAAGTGGCATGCTAACATTAGAGCGCACACTATATTAAAATATAGAGCCTGCGTTAACTTGAGCTTATTACAAGTTGAAAGTAAACACGAACGCAAGAGCACAAACTAAATTTGCACTTGTCAGGTTAACTAAGAAAATTGCATTAAACATAATATAAATACATTAAAATAAAGTGTTACACTTCTATACACACTATCTAATAAAATGTATTCACATAAATATTAAAAATGTTTTATAAGGGTTAAAAGGAATATGGTATATGACAAGGTATTTGAATGGAAAGGGACATAATATATTTATACACATACATATACATGTCTAAATATGTGAATGTGGATATATATGTGTATGTATGTGTATACATGTGTATTTATGTGTTTATGGGTAAATATGTATGTGCACACATACATATATACACTATAAACACATAAATGCACATGTATATACACACACACACACACACACACACATATATATATATATATATATATATATATATATATATATATATATGCACTTTTAATCCCTTCCCAGTCAAATTCCTTGAAACATGCAATATCATTTTTATTAATTTTTAATGTGTTTTTAATATAAATACTTGAAATTATTATGTTCTTCACTTAGAAGAAATTTTATATTTTAAATATATATTTATATATCTGTATATACAATATATATTTATATCTATATATTCATATAGCTAGATAGGTATAGATGTATCCTGTTTACAGTAATAGAGCGCAAACGACAAAAAATTATCAAAAAGAACATTTTCTTCTATGTGAAGAACATTGGAATGTAACGTATTCCTAACACCTCCGGGTTTATTGCAGTTGAGCGTTAGTGTAATTTTGGTCAATGCGAGAGCTCTTCTTGACATCCGAAGTCCTGAAGTTAGTGCGTCTGAGTCTTTCGCTCGCATGCTAACTTTTTATTATAAACTTGTAATATACAAAACAACACTGGCCAATTGTGGTTGGCTTTCTGGCCAATTGTGATTGGCTTTCAGAGTAAAAAAAACATATGTTTTGGTACTGCACTGATATGCACTAAACATTGCATTCATTCAGATGTAGCATAATTACTTCTTAATTTTTGTTATATATTAAAATGGACAGTAAAGTCAAAACTAAATTTTGATGATTCAGATAGAATGCAATTTTAAACAACTTTCTTTTGCAAGATGTACCGAGTCCACGGTTTCATCCTTACTTGTGGGACATTATCCTTCCCAACAAGAAGTGGCAAAGAGAGCACCCACAGCAGAGCTGTCTATATAGCTCCCCCCTTAACTCCACCCCCCAGTCATTCTCTTTGCCGGCTCTAAGCACGAAGGGTAAAATGAAAGAGGTGTTAAACTGTTAGTTTTTATTTTCTTCAAGCAAGAGTTTGTTATTTTTAAATGGTTCCGGTATGTACTATTTATGAATGGATGAAGACTGCTGCCTGGAGGATGATGATCTTAGCATTTGTAACTAAGGTCCATTGCTGTTCCCACAGAGGCTGAGGAGTACAGGAAACTTCAGTGTGAGGAACGGTTTCATGCTATGCAGCAATGAGGTATGTTCAATCATTTTTTCTGGAGAGACTGTCATATTTCAGAAAGGCTGACAGTATCCCCATGTGGGTAAGGGTAAGCAGTAATCCTAGAGCTAAAAAGAAGGGCATTACTTAGCTTGCTTATGGGGCCAATTACATATATGGTTGACACTGAATGTAAAATGCAATAAACGTGTTGGGCAACTTTATTAGGACACACATGGCTTATTTTTAGGGTCTTGGAACCCACATGGCTAGTTATAACCGATCTGGTGCTGTTCTTTAAGGCTCAGGGAACATTGAGTGAGATGGGCGGGGCCTATTTTCACGCCTCAGTTGCGCACTTAGTTTTGTACAACAAGCAGCAAGCTAACTCCTGAGGGCTCTGGTGTAGGTTTGGGGCCAAATCAAAGCTTTTACCCCACACTTTCGATCCCTGAGGGCAGGTAGGGCCACAGCAGGGCTGTGGCAAGGTGCTGAGGGTTTTTTCCGGATTTGGGCCTATTTTCGATCCGGTTTGGACATTAAGGGGTTAATTGTTAAAAAAAATTGTGGTGCAATTTTAACTACCTATTGTGTGCCTACATACAACATTTTTAAAAATTTGGTGCATGTTTAGGTGTTTTTGCAGAATGTGTATGCTTTTTTCTCTTAAAGGCACAGTACCGTTTTTTAAGATTGTTATTTTTTTCACTAAATAAAGGGTTTTCATGCTTGTTTGTAGTCATTACTAGCCTGTTCAACATGTCTGACATTGAGGAAAGTCAATGTTTAATATGTTTAGAAGCCATTGTGGAACCTCCACTTAGAATGTGTCCCTCATGCACTAAAAGGTCAATATATTGTAAAGAACATATTTTAGCTACTAAAAGTATGTCACATGATGATTCTCAGTCAAAAGAGAATCAGGATAGACCATCTAATTCTCCCCAAGTGTCACAACCATTAACGCCTGCACAAGCGACGCCAAGTACTTCTAGTGTGTCTAATTCTTTCAGCCTGCAAGATATGGCCACAGTTATGAATACTACCCTCACAGAGGTTTTATCTAAGCTGCCGGGGTTGCAGGGGAAGCGCAGTAGGTCTGGTGTGAGAACAAACACTGAGCCCTCTGACGCTTTATTAGCTATATCTGATGTACCCCCACAATGTTCTGATGTGAGAGATTTGCTAGCTGAGGGAGAGATTTCCGACTTAAAAAATATGTTCCCTCAGACAGATTCAGATATGACAGCTTTTAAATTTCAACTAGAATACCTCCACTTATTGCACAGGGAGGTTTTAGCCACTCTGGATGATTGTGACCCTATTGTAGTTCCAGAGAAATTGTGTAAAATGGACAAATTCCTAGAGGTTCCTACCTACACTGATGTTTTTCCAGTCCCTAAGAGGATTTTGGAAATTGTTACTTGGGAGTGGGATAGACCAGGTATTCCGTTCACTCCCCCTCCTACTTTTAAGAAAATGTTTCCCATATCAGATGCTGTGCGGGACTCGTGGCAGACGGTCCCTAAGATGGAGGGAGATATTTCTACTCTAGCTAAGCGTACAACTATACCTATTGAGGACCCTTGTGCTTTCAAAGATCCTATGGATAAAAAATTAGAGGGTCTCCTAAAGAAAATTTTTGTTCATCGGGGTTTTCTTCTCCAGCCTATAGCGTGCATTGTTCCTGTAACCACTGCAGCTGCCTTTTGGTTCGGGGCTCTGGAAGAGGCTCTTCAGGTGGAGACCCCATTAGATAATATTCTGGATATAATTAGGGCTCTTAAGCTAGCTAATTCTTTCATTACAGATGCCGCTTTTCATCTGGGGCTTAAGTCCTGGTCGGCTGATGTGTCATCAAAATCTAAGCTTTTGACCATTCCTTTCAAGGGTAAGACCCTATTCGGGCCTTAACTGAAAGAGACCATTTCAGATATCATTGGAGGGAAGGGTCATGCCCTTCCTCAGGATAAATCAAACAAAATAATTTTCTTTCCTTTCCCGCTTCCTCTTCCCCTGCTGCAAAGCAAGAGGGGAATTTTGCTCAATCCAAGCCAGTCTGGAGACCGAACCAGGCTTGGAACAAAGGTAAACAGGCCAAGAAGCCTGCTGCTGCCACCAAGACAGCATGAAGGGGTAGCCCCGATCCGGGAGCGGATCTAGTAGGGGCAGACTTTCTCTCTTTGCTCGGGCTTGGGCAAGAGACGTTCAGGACTCCTGGGCTGTAGAAATCTTAACCCAGGGGTATCTTCTAGATTTCAAAGATTCTCCTCCAAGGGGGAGATTCCATCTTTCTCAATTGTCTGTAAACCAGACAAAAAGAGAGGTGTTCTTACGCTGTGTAGAAATCTATTTACCATAAAAGTGATCTGCCCAGTTCCAAAAACAGAACAGGGGCAGGGGTTCTACTCCAATCTGTTTATGGTTCCCAAAAAAGAGGGAACCTTCAGACCAATCCTAGATCTCAAGATCCTAAATCAATTTCTCAGAGTCCCATCCTTCAAGATGGAGACCATTCGGACTATTTTACCAATGATCTAGGATGGTCAATATATGACCACCGTGGACTTAAAGGATGCGTATCTACACATTCCTATCCACAAAGATCATCACCAATTTCTCAGGTTTGCCTTTCTGGACAGGCATTACCAGTTTGTGGCTCTTCCCTTCGGGTTGGCCACGGCTCCCAGAATTTTCACAAAGGTGCAAGGGGCCCTTCTGGCAGTCCTCAGGCTGTGGGGCATAGCAGTGGCGCCTTATCTAGACGATATCCTAATTGAAGCGTCGACTTTCCAACTAGCCAAGTCTCACACGGACTTCCTGTTGGCCTTTCTAAGATCTCATGGGTGGAAGGTGAACGTAAAAAAGAGTTCTCTTTCCCCTCTCACAAGAATTTCATTCCTAGGGACTCTGATAGACTCGGTAGACATGAAAATATTTCTGACGGAGGTCAGGAAATCAAAGATTTTAGCCACCTGCCGAGCTCTTCATTCCATTCCTTGGCCGTCAGTGGCTCAGTGTATGGAGGTAATCTGACTAATGGTAGCGGCAATGGACATAGTTCTGTTTGCTTGCTTACATCTCAGACCACTGCAACTATACATGCTCAGACAGTGGAATGGGGATTATGCAGATTTATCTCCTCAGATAAATCTGGATCAGGAGACCAGAGATTCTCTTCTTTGGTGGTTGTCACAGGATCACCTGTCCCAGGGAATATGTTTCCGCAGGCCAGCGTGGGTTATAGTGACGACGGACGCCAGCCTACTGGGCTGGGGTGCAGTCTGGAATTCCCTGAAAGCTCAGGGTTTGTGGACTCAGGAGGAGGCCCTCCTACCAATAAATATTCTGGAGTTAGGAGTGATATTCAATGCTCTTCAGCCGTGGCCTCAGCTGGCTTCGGCCAGATTCATCAGATTTCAGTCGGACAACATCACGACTGTGGCTTATATCAATCATCAGGGGGAACAAGGAGTTCCTTAGTGATGATAGAAGTTTCCAGAATAATCCCATGGGCAGAGGCTCACTCTTGCCATCTATCAGCAATCTATATCCCAGGGGTAGAGAACTGGGAGGCGGATTTTCTAAGTCGTCAGACTTTTCATCCAGCGGAGTGGGAACTCCATCCGGAGGTGTTTGCTCAACTGGTTCAGCTATGGGGCACACCAGAATTGGATCTGATGGCGTCTCGTCAGAACGCCAAACTTCCTCATTACGGGTCCAGGTCAAGGGATCCTCAGGCAGTACTGATAGATGCTCTAGCAGTACCCTGGTCATTCAACCTGGCTTATGTGTTTCCACCATTCCCTCTCCTTCCGCGTCTGATTGCCAGAATCAAGCAGGAGAGAGCTTCAGTGATTTTTATAGCACCTGCGTGGCCATGCAGGACTTGGTATGCAGACCTGGTGGACATGTCATCTCTGCCACCATGGTTTCTGCCACTGAGGCAGAACCTTTTGATTCAAGGTCCGTTCAAGCATCCAAATCTAATTTCTCCGCAACTGACTGCTTGGAGATTGAATGCTTGATTTTATCAAAGCAGGGTTTCTCTGAGTCGGTCATAGATACCTTGATTCAGGCTCGAAAGCCTGTCACCAGGAAAATCTATCATAACATATGGCATAAATATCTTTTTTGGTGCGAATCCAAAGGTTACTCATGGAGTAATATCGGGATTCCTAGGATTTTGTCCTTTCTCCAAGAGGGATTGGAGAAAGGATTGTCAGCTAGTTCCTTAAAAGGGCAGATATCTGCTTTGTCTATTCTATTGCACAAGCGTCTGGCAGATGTCCCAGACGTTCGGTCTTTCTGTCAGACTTTAGTTAGAATCAAGCCTGTGTTTAAACCTGTTGCTCTGCCATGGAGTCTAAATTTAGTTCTTAAAGTTCTTCAGGGGGTTCCGTTTGAACCCATGCATTCCATAGATATTAAGCTTCTATCTTGGAAAGTTCTGTTTCTAGTTGCTATCTCTTCAGCTCAAATAATTTCTGAACTATCTGCATTACAATGTGACTCGCCTTATCTTGTTTTCCATGCTGATAAGGTGGTTTTGCGTACCAAACCTGGGTTCCTCCCTAAGGTTGTTACTAACAGGAATATCAATCAGGAATTTGGTGTTCCTTCTCTGTGTCCTAATCATTCTTCTAAGAAGGAACGTCTGTTGCACAACTTGGACGTGGTTCGTGCTTTGAAGTTTTATTTGCAGGCAACCAAAGATTTTTGTCAAAAATCTTCTTTGTTTGTTGTCTATGCTGGAAAGCGTAGAGGTCAAAAGGCTACGGCTACCTCTCTTTCCTTTTGGCTGAAAAGCATCATCCGTTTGGCTTATGAGACTGCTGGACAGCAGCCTCCTGAAAGAATTACAGCTCACTCCACTAGAGTGGTGGCTTCCACATGGGCTTTTAAAAAAGATGCTTCATACCTTTTCCAAATTTTCCAAATTTGATACTTTTGCTTCTTCGGAGGCTATTTTTGAGAGAGAGGTTTTGCAAGCAGTGGTGCCTTCCGTTTAGGTTCCTGTCTTGTCCCTCCCTTCATCTGTGTCCTAAAGCTTTGGTATTGGTATCCCACAAGTAAGGATGAAACCGTGGACTCGGTACATCTTGCACAAGAAAACAAAATTTATGCTTACCTGATAAATTTCTTTCTTTTGCGATGTACCGAGTCCACGGCCCGCCCTGTCTATTCAAGACAGATAGTATTTTTTTATGTAAACTTCAGTCATCTCTGCACCTTATAGTTTTTGTTTTCTAATGTGTTTCTGTTAGCTAATTTGCTTCATTCTCTTGCTATCCTTTGTGGAAAACCATACCTAGGTAGGCTCAGGTGGCTGCATATATATATATATGTCTCTTGTCATTAGCTCATCAGATGTGTTCAGCTAGCTCACAGTAGTGCATTGCTGCTCCTTCAACAACGAACACCAAGAGAGTGAAGCAAAATCAATAATTTAAGTAAATTGGAAAACTGTTTAAAATTGAATGCTGTATTTAAATCACGAGACAAAAATGTTGGTCTTATGTACATTTAAGGTGACAAAATATTATTAGGAATGCATTCTATTAACATTATGCTATAATGCTCTTTCCTGTAGTCTTTTTAGTTTTTGTGCTGCCCTAGGCACCAGAAAATCTGCTGTCCACTAAATGCCCATAAACCAAAATATATTACTCACAACTAAAGAACAGGGGTACATGAAGTGATCAATCACTAGACAACCAGGGATCCTTAATTTGTAACAAAATTAATTAAAGGGACAGTCTACACCAGAATTTTTATTGTTTTAAAAGATAGATAATCCCTTTATTACCCATTCCCCAGTTTTGCATAACCAACACAGTTATATTAATACACTTTTAACCTCTGTGATTATCTTGTATCTAAGCCTCTGCAAACTGCCCCTTTATTTCAGTTCTTTTGACAGACTTGCAGTTTAGCCAATCAGTGCCTGCTCCCAGATAACTTCACGTGCACAAGCACAGTGTTATCTATATGAAATACATGAACTAACACCCTCTAATGGTGAAAGACTGTTAAAATGCGTTCTGAAAAGAGGTGGCCTTCAAGGTCTAAGAAATTAGCATATGAACCTCCTAGGTTAAGCTTTCAACTAAGAATACCAAGAGAACAAAGCAAAATTGGTGATAAAACTAAATTGGAAAATTGTTTTAAATTACATGATCTATCTGAATCATGCAAGTTTATTTTGGCCTAGAATGTCCCTTTAATAAAACATTGGTATCATGCCATAGAACTACCCTTCAAAATGTCATGATTTGCTTAAATCCAGCTGCCATAGGCACAAGCCAAAATGTGCCCCTGGCTCTTTCTATAACAGTATTTCTTTTTTTTTTCCATACATCTCATTAACGCCACGCAGGGGGGGTTTCAGAGTATAATATAAACAAACACCGACAAGGACATATCTTCATTTCTTCTGCAACCTTTTGAGACATTGATATCTATCCATATTTATACCTT
Organism: Bombina bombina; assembly: GCF_027579735.1. NCBI lineage: Eukaryota > Metazoa > Chordata > Amphibia > Anura > Bombinatoridae > Bombina > Bombina bombina. Next base: position 1,402,949,492 of record NC_069500.1, read on the forward strand.
GTTGTTTTTTTCCAACAAAACAAAACCAAAACAAAACAAAAAACAACATAAAAAGGGGGACGAACCCCTTTCCTCATCTCCTCCACTCAAGTAATATAGTTATTTAGTTAACAATATATTGAGATATTCCTTTCTTTCTATTGCATAAAATGAAACCCCTTAAATGGAGACATCAAAAGACTTTGTACTTCATTAGGGTAAGACTGTATTCATTTTCGCCATTTACCAAGAAAACGTATAATCTTAGTTTCTGAATTTATTGACATATCATACTGTTCTACTTTTAACTGACCATTCATTTTATTTATACATTCTCCCAAATTGTGGCTCTTTTTAGACTTCCAATGTTTTAAGATTAGAGATCGACCTATTAAAATTACCGTATTCACTATTTATCTGACTTATATTTTCTCCGTATAGAAAAAAAGATATGTTCATCCACTAATTTTATCTCTTTCTTATTTATTTTATTCAACCAGAAATTTATCATATACCAAAATGTTTGAATTTTTGGGCAACTCCAAAAATAATGATATAAATCAGGTGCTAGGAAACTGAATTTAGGACACTTATTATCGACTGACTTATCCCGTTTTATTTTAAGTGCAGGAGTAATGTATATCCTATTAATTAATTTAGCATGGGATTCCCTCCAGGAGACTGATAGCGTTGCTTTCTCCATTAGCTGAAAACTTCTTTGAATTATATCTATAGGTTGGTGCCATTTGTTTGCTATATTTTCCATGTTTTTTTTACCTTGAAAAGTTTTAAGAGCTTTGTATAAGACAGAGATGGAATGATTCCCTAGTTTATATATGTTTAATATTGGTCCTAATATTACCCATGAATTTTCCTCAGAAAAACCTTTTGCCATTTCATTCAAAGAATGGTGTGCGTGTAGGTATGCAAAACATTCTTTATCAGGGATATTAAACTCTATTTTTAATTCTTGAAAAGTTTTACAAGATATTGAGTCTCTTTCTTTTAACTGCTCGAAATAAATGAGGCCTTTCCTTTTCCAATGTTGAAACACTTTTGAGTTTAATGCAGGTTCGAAGTTGAGGTTTCCCACTATTGTGAGATATTTAGACCAATTGGGATTAGCTTGCGTTATGTTAACCATTTTTTGCCAAGCCCGTATCACATTTTTGAAAGTTTTAAGCTCCCCCTGGTAAATTCCCTTTACAATGTAACAGGGCCTTTAAGGAAAAAGGGCTGACTTATTGTTCTTCTAACCCCTTAATTGAATAATGTTCTGTCTCTGTTAGTCAGTCAATTCCAAATTTCCCCATACCTGCTAGGTTATATAATTCGATATCCGGCAAGGACAGTCCAGCCCTACGTCTTTTACCCCACAAGAATCCCACACATTTTTGTTTGAATAGAGTAAATTTTGTATTAAGTATAACAATTTAGGAATTGTAACCAGGTTACTGTTGCCTGACAACAATAATGGAAATTTAGACCAATTTGCTAAGTCATTAAATATTTTTGCAGAAATATGGGGATAATTTAGCCTATACCAATCTTTAGGGTTTTTAGAAAGTTTGATGCCTAAATATTTTAATTCATCTTTTGTTTCTTTAAATGGGCAATTTTTATAACTATTTCTATCTTTCACAGTATTTCTAATGCTCACCTCTGCTTCAATGTCTGATAAATCATCATCGCTGGATTCTTCAATTTCTGCAACAGAAAGTTCAATAATGTCATAGGTGAAAGAGGCAATATGATGAGATGTTTCAATGATGTGACTCAGGTTTGCAGAAAGCAGAGAAAGACAATGCCTTAAAAACTATCACCTAGATTACAAGTTTTTCGTTCAGGTTTTAACACTGAAAAAATGGCCATATCAGTGTAAAAACCAGAACGCAGCCATTATGAGTCTTGTAGGTATAGCTATACCGCAAGCATTTTACCCTGTAACACAACGTCAGTCCTGCATTAAAAAAAATGACATTTTTCCGTGGGATTTCCATAGTACTGCCATTACAAGTTTTGCAGTGAGGCTAAAAAGCTTGCGTTCCAGCCTATACCGACACAATTCGTTTCACAATCTGAGACCAGTGGTTGTGCCACAAAACTGTTACACAAAACTCATAACTAAAGTGTTACAAAGTACACTAACACCCATAAACTACCTATTAACCCCTAAACCGAGGCCCTCCTGCATCGCAAACACTATATTAAAGTTTTTAACCCCTAATCTGCCACTCCCGACATCGCCGCCCCCTAATAAAATTTATTAACCACTATTCTGACATTGTCACCACTATAATCAAGTTATTAACCCCTATTCTACCGCACCCCAACATTTTTACACTATAATAAAGATATTAACCCCTATTCCGATGCTCCCTGACAGCTCCGGCACTAAATAAAGTTATTAACCCCAAATCTCTGACCTCCCACATCACTGCCAATAAATAAACCTTTTAACCCTTAACCGACAGTCCCTCACATCGCAAGCAATAAATTAAACTATTAACCCCTAAACCTAACAACCCCCTAACTTTAAATTAAAATTACAAGATCCCTACTATAATTTAAACTAACATTACTATTATACTAAAATTAAAATAACTATCAATTTAAAAAAAAATTACACATTAAAAAAACCTAATACTACTAAAAAAAATTAAATCAACAATTTAAAAAAATAAAAAATACTAAATTGCAAAAAATAAAAAATACTAAATTACAAAAAATAGCAAACACTAAATTAGGAAAAATAACAAACAAACGTATCCAAAATAAATAGAATTACACCTAATCTAATAGCCCTATAAAAATAAACCCCCCTCCCCCAAAATAAAAAAAACCTAGCCTACAATAAACTACCAATAGCCCTTAAAAGGGATTTTTGTAGGGCATTACGCTAAAGAAATCAGCTCTTTTACCTGGAAAAAAATACAAAGACCCCCCAACAGTAAAACCCACCACCCAACCAACCCCCCAAAGTAAACAACCTAACTCTAGCAAAAAACTAAGCTACCTATTGCCCTGAAAAGAGCATTTGTATGGGCATTGCCGTTAAAAGGACATTCAGATCTTTTTAAGAACGCTCAAAGCCTAATCTAAAAAAAAAAAACACCCAAAAAAGTTTAAAAAAACCTAACACTAACCCCTGACAATCCACTTACAGTTTCTGAAGTCCGGACATCCAAGCGGTGAGAAGTCTTCATCCATTCAGGCGTGTCTTCTATCTTCATCCAGACCGCATTTTCTATCTTCATCCCGGCGGCGCGGAGCAGGTTCATCCTGAAGACATCCGGCGCAGAACATCCTCTTCATACGGTCGCCGCTGTATACTGAATCTTCAATGCAAGGGAGCCTTTTCAAAATGGGGTCCCTTGCATTCCTATTGGCTGATTTGATTTTTGAAATTCAAATCAGCCAATAGGATGAGAGCTACTGAAATCCTATTGGCTGTTCAAATCAGCCAATAGGATGAGAGCTACTGAAATTCTATTGGCCATTCAAATCAGCCATTTTAATTGATAGTTATTTCAATTTTAGTATAATAGTAATGTTAGTTTAATTTATAGTTTAAAGTTTTTTTTTAATTTCCCAGGTAAGTTTTTATTTATTTTAAGATAGGGATCTTGTAATTTTAATTTAAAGTTAGGGGGTTGTTAGGTTTAGGGGTTAATAGTTTAATTTAGTTTTTTGCTATGTGGGGGGCTGGTGGTTTAGGGGTTAATAGGTTTATTTAGTGGCAGTGATGTGGGAGGCCAGAGGTTTAGGGGTTAATAACTTTGATTAGTGACGGCGATTTCGGAATAGGGGTTAATACCTTTATTATAGTGTGGGCGATGTTGGGGTGCGCGGGAATAGGGCTTAATAACTTTATTATAGTGTCGGCGATTTCAGGAGCGGCAGATTAGGGGTTAATAACTTTATGTAGATTAGGGGTGTTTAGACTTAGGGTTTATGTTGGGTGTTTTTTTTCCCCATAGACATCAATGGGGTTGCGTTATGGAGCTTTTAATTCCACTATCGCAGGTGTTATTTTTTTTTCTAACACACTTGCCCCATTGATGTCTATAGGGAAAGTGTGCACAAGCACGTCAAAGCAGCACTTGGATTTTGTGCAGTATGGAGCTCATCGCCACTATATCGCACGCACAAGGTGGCTTTTCCAAAACTTATAATGGCAGCGCTATGGAGGGTGAAATAACGCAACTTTTGTTGCATTCGTTTCGCACCCTCTATATCCCCAAACTTTGTAATCTAGGTGAATGACATTTAACATTTAGTTCAAAAGCTAATGCAGCAATAAACATTGGGTTAGCATATTGGTTAAATCACTATCGCCTGGATTTAGAGTTCTGCGGCCAAAGGGGTGCGTTAGCTACGCATGCTTTTTTCCCCCCGCACCTTTTAAATACCGCTGGTATTTAGAGTTTACAGAATGGCTGGGTTTTCAGTGCGTTAGGCTCCAAAAAGGGAGCGTAGAGCATAATTTAACGCCACTGCAACTCTAGATACCAGCGGTGCTTACGGACGCGGCCAGCTTCAAAAACGTGCTCATGCACGATTCCCCCATAGAAAACAATGGGGCTGTTTGAGCTGAAAAAAAACCTAACACCTGCAAAAAAGCTGCGTTCAGCTCTTAACGCAGCCCCATTGTTTGCTATGGGGAAACACTTCCTACGTCTGCACCTAACACCCTAACATGTACCCCGAGTCTAAACACCCCTAACCTTACACTTATTAACCCCTAATCTGCCGCCCCCTCTATCGCTGACCCCTGCATATTATTTTTAACCCCTAATCTGCCGCTCCGTAAACCGCCGCTACTTACATTATCCCTATGTACCCCTAATCTGCTGCCCCTAACACCGCCGACCCCTATATTATATTTATTAACCCCTTATCTGCCCCCCACAACGTCGCCTCCACCTGCCTACACTTATTAACCCCTAATCTGCCGACCGGACCTCACCGCTACTATAATAAAGATATTAACCCCTAATCTGCCTCACTAACCCTATAATAAATAGTATTAACCCCTAATCTGCCCTCCCTAACATCGCCGACACCTAACTTCAAACATTAACCCCTAATCTGCCGACTGGAGCTCACCGCTATTCTAATAAATGTATTAACCCCTAAAGCTAATTCTAACCCTAACCCTAACACCCCCCTAAGTTACATATAATTTTTATCTAACGAAATAAATTAACTATTATTAAATAACTTATTCCTATTTAAAGCTAAATACTTACCTGTAAAATAAACCCTAATATAGCTACAATATAAATTATAATTACATTGTAGCTATTTTAGGATTAATATTTATTTTACAGGCAACTTTGTAATTATATTAACCAGGTACAATAGCTATTAAATAGTTAATAACTATTTAATAGTTACCTAGTTAAAATAATTACAAAATTACCTGTAAAATAAATCCTAACCTAAGTTACAATTAAACCTAACACTACACTATCAATAAATTATTTAAATACAATACCTACAAATAACTACAATTAAATAAACTAACTAAAGTACAAAAAATAAAAAAGAACTAATTTACAAAAAATTAAAAAATATTTACAAACATTAGAAAAATATTACAACAATTTTAAACTAATTACACCTACTCTAAGCCCCCTAATAAAATAACAAAGCCCCCCAAAATAAAAAAATACCCTACCCTATTCTAAATTAAAAAAGTTCAAATCTCTTTTACCTTACCAGCCCTGAACAGGGCCCTTTGCGGGGCATGCCCCAAAGAATTCAGCTCTTTTGCCTGTAAAAAAACCATACAATACCCCCCCAACATTACAACCCACCACCCACATACCCCTAATCTAACCCAAACCCCCCTTAAATAAACCTAACACTAAGCCCCTGAAGATCTTCCTACCTTATCTTCACCATACCAGGTTCACTGATCCGTCCTCGGAAGTCTTGATCCAAGCCTCGGAAGTGTAGATCCAAGCCCAAGCGGGTGGCTGAAGAGTGACGTCAATCCTCGGGCTGAAGTCTGGATCCAAGCGTCGGCTGAAGAACTCCATCATCGGGCTGAAGTCGGAATTCCATCATCGGGATGAAGTCTTCTATCAAGCCGCATCTTCAATCTTCTTTCTTCTGCAGCGGAGCGGAGCCATCTTCTTTCCAACCGACGCGGATCCAACCTCTTCAACCGACTCCTACTCGCCGAATGACGGTTCCTTTAAATGACGTCATCCAAGATGGCGTCCCTCGAATTCCGATTGGCTGATAGGATTCTATCAGCCAATCGGAATTAAGGTAGGAAAATTCTGATTGGCTGATGGAATCAGCCAATCAGAATCAAGTTCAATCCGATTGGCTGATCCAATCAGCCAATCAGATTGAGCTCGCATTCTATTGGCTGATCGGAACAGCCAATAGAATGCGAGCTCAATCCTATCAGCCAATCGGAATTCGAGGGACGCCATCTTGGATGACGTCATTTAAAGGAACCGTCATTCGGCGAGTAGGCGTCGGTTGAAGAGGTTGGATCCGCGTCGGTTGGAAAGAAGATGGCTCCGCTCTGCTCCAGAAGAAAGAAGATTGAAGATGTGGCTTGATAGAAGACTTGATGATGGACTTCCGACTTCAGCCCAATGATGGAGTTCTTCAGCCGCCGCTTGGATCCAGACTTCAGCCCGAGGATGGACGTCACTCTTCAGCCCCCCGCTTGGGCTTGGATCAACACTTCCGAGGCTTGGATCAAGACTTCCGAGGACGGATCGGTGAACCTGGTATGGTGAAGATAAGGTAGGAAGATCTTCAGGGGCTTAGTGTTAGGTTTATTTAAGGGGGGTTTGGGTTAGATTAGGGGTATGTGGGTGGTGGGTTGTAATGTTTGGGGGGGGTATTGTATGTTTTTTTTTACAGGCAAAAGAGCTGAATTCTTTGGGGCATGCCCCGCAAAGGGCCCTGTTCAGGGCTGGTAAGGTAAAAGAGATTTGAACTTTTTTAATTTAGAATAGGGTAGGGTATTTAAAGGAACCGTCATTCGGCGAGTAGGCGTCGGTTGAAGAGGTTGGATCCGCGTCGGTTGGAAAGAAGATGGCTCTGCTCCACTCCAGAAGAAAGAAGATTGAAGATGCGGCTTTATAGAAGACTTCATCCCGATGATGGACTTCCGACTTGAGCCCGATGATGGAATTCTTCAGCCGCAGCTTGGATCCAGACTTCAGCCCGAGGATGTCCGTCACTCTTCAGCCCCCCGCTTGGGCTTGGATCAACACTTCCGAGGCTTGGATCAAGACTTCCGAGGACGGATCGGTGAACCTGGTATGGTAAAGATAAGGTAGGAAGATCTACAGGGGCTTAGTGTTAGGTTTATTTAAGGGGGTTTGGGTTAGATTAGGGGTATGTGGGTGGTGGGTTGTAATGTTGGGGGGGGGTATTGTATGTGGTTTTTTACAGGCAAAAGAGCTGAATTCTTTGGGGCATGCCCCGCAAAGGGCCCTGTTCAGGGCTGGTAAGGTAAAAGAGCTTTGAACTTTTTAAATTTAGAATAGGGTAGGGCATTTTTTTTTTATTTTGGGAGGCTTTTGGGGGCTTTTTTATTTTATTAGGGGCTTAGAGTAGGTGTAATTAGTTTAAAATTGTTGTAATATTTTTCTAATGTTTGTAAATATTTTTTTATTTTTTGTAACTTAGTTCTTTTTTATTTTTTGTACTTTAGTTAGTTTATTTCATTGTATTTATTTGTAGATATTGTATTTAATTAATTTATTTGCTGTGTAGTGTTAGGTTTAATTGTAGATAATTGTAGGTATTTTATTTAATTAATTTATTGATCGTGTAGTGTTAGGTTTAATTGTAACTTAGTTTAGGATTTATTTTACAGGTAATTTTGTAATTATTTTAACTATTTTAGCTATTAAATAGTTATTAACTATTTAATAGCTATTGTACCTGGTTAGAATAAATACAAAGTTACCTGTAAAATAAATATAAATCCTAAAATAGCTATAATATAATTATAATTTATATTGTAGCTATATTAGGGTTTATTTTACAGGTAAGTATTTAGCTTTAAATAGGAATAATTTATTTAATAAGAGTTAATTAATTTCGTTAGATTTAAATTATATTTAACTTAGGGGGGGTGTTAGGGTTAGACTTAGCGTTAGGGGTTAATCCATTTATTACAGTAGCGGCGAGATTCGGTCGGCAGATTAGGGGTTAATAATTGAAGTTAGGTGTCGGCGATGTTAGGGAGGGCAGATTAGGGGTTAATACTATTTAGTATAGGGTTATTGAGGCGGGAGTGAGGCGGATTAGGGGTTAATAACTTTATTATAGTAGCGGTGCTGTCCGCTCGGCATATTAGGGGTTAATAAGTGTAGGCAGGTGGAGGCGACGTTGAGGGGGCAGATTAGGGGTTAATAAATATAATATAGGGGTCGGCAGTGTTAGGGGCAGCAGATTAGGGGTACATAAGGATAACGTAGGTGGCGGAGCTTTGCGGTCGGCAGATTAGGGGTTAATTATTGTAGGTAGCTGGCGGCGACATTGTGGGGGGGGTCGGCGGTGTTAGGGGCAGCAGATTAGGGGTACATAAGTATAACGTAGGTGGCGGTCGGCAGATTAGGGGTTAAAAATTTTTTATAGAGTGGCGGCGATGTGGGGGGACCTCGGTTTAGGGGTACATAGGTAGTTTATGGGTGTTATTGTACTTTAGAGCACAGTAGTTAAGAGCTTTATAAACCGGCGTTAGCCCAGAAAGCTCTTAACTACTGACTTTTTTCTGCGGCTGGAGTTTTGTCGTTAGAGTTCTAACGCTCACTTCAGCCACGACTCTAAATACCGGCGTTAGAAAGATCCCATTGAAAAGATAGGATACGCAAATGAAGTAAGGGGATCTGCGGTATGGAAAAGTCGCGGCTGGAAAGTGAGCGTTAGACCCTTTAATGACTGACTCTAAATACCGGCGGTAGCCCAAAACCAGTGTTAGGAGCCTCTAACGCTGGTTTTGACGGCTACCGCCCAACTCTAAATCTAGGCCTTTATTTGAAGTGCTACTACTGGAATCAAAGCTATAAATAGTTTATTTGCAAAACCACACAAGAAAAAAATATTTTTTTGACATGCCTACAGCCCAAGCTACAGATTTGCTAAACAATTAGTAGAGAATTAAAAAAAATGGGTCAGATTACAAGTGGAGCACTAATAAACGCTCCCACTAGAGTGTTAATTGCCCTAGAAATAAGCCTTTTGCATGCGTCTGGTTGTGCTCGTATTATGAGTTAAAAGTAAACTGTTTTCCCTTGCGCACTAACCCAAAGATCGCATAAAGCCGAAGTTATAATATTGTGTGCACATTCACTTATTCCCCCATAGAAGTTCCCCCATAGAAGTTAAAATAATCAGAATAAATAATGTTACATAGTCCAGTACATATGAACATGTCCCTTATTAATATAAAGAAATTATAGCATTTTTAAATACACATTTTAAAGAAATGTTTTTACTGTCCCGGAATGGTTAAATGAATCTGTTTGTTTGTCATGCTGCCCCCGATGGCCAAAATCCAGTATAACAGTCAAAAGATTTGACTGTTAAAAGATGTGTTTCCATGGTAAACATACATCAACTAGGGCCAATCAGAGAGATGCTTCCCAGGTGACCAATGGGATGATCAATTTCCACAAGGGCCTCCCACATGGTTTAATCAATGATAAAAACATATATAAGCTAATGCAAGAGAGAGAAAAAGACACACATGCTGCTGACCTTTATTGATAACTGACTGCTGGGCATTTGAAATACAGTTATTCTAAGCAAAGCTGGCCACCTTTTCTCATTGATTGCAAAATATACTTATTTGACTTCTGAAATGAAAAAAGAAGTTTTTGGAAACTGACTTATCGATTTGGTCATTTTGATGATGTATGATTGTCCTAATTTTTGATATTTAAATCAAAAGTATTTGGTAAAATATAAAAAGTTTAGGATTTTTTTCAACCTTAATTCCGATTCAATCAGCCAATCAGAATCTAAGGGACGCCATCTTGGATGACGTCATTTAAAGGAACCTTCATTTGTCGGTAGTCATCGTCAGAAGAGGATGCTCTGCGTCGGATGTCTTGAAGATGGAGCCACTCCGCGCCGGATGGATGAAAATAGAAGATGCCGTCTGGGTGAAGACTTCTGCGGGCTTGGATGAAGACTTCGGCCGCTTCGTTGAGGACTTCTCCCGGCTTCTTGGAGGATGGATGTCGGATCTTCAAAACTGTAAGTAAATCTTCTGAGGTTAGTGTTAGGATTTTTTAAGGGTTTATTGGGTAGGTTTTAGTTTTAGATTAGGGTTTTATCAATGCCCATCCAAATGCCCTTTTTTAGGGCAATGGGGAGCTTAGGTTTTTTAGTTAGCTTTTTATTTGGGGGGTTGGTTGTGTGGGTGGTGGGTTTTACTGTTGGGGGGGTATTTGTAATTTTTTTTACAGGTAAAAGAGCTGATTACTTTGGGGCAATGCCCCGCAAAAGGCCCTTTTAAGGGCTATTTGTAGTTTATTGTAGGCTAGTTTTTTTTTATTGGGGGGGGGGTTATTTTCATAGGGCCCTTAGATTAGGTGTAATTAGTTTAAAGCTTTGATCATTTCTTTTTTATTTTTTGTAACTTAGTGTTTATTTTTTTGTGTAACTTAGTGTTTGTTATTTTTTGTAACTTAGTTTTTTGTAACTTTGTAATTTTTTAGTGTAGATTTAAATTATTTGAGTATGGTTAGGTGTTTAAATATATAATATAGTTAATTTAATTTGTAGTTTATTGTAATTTTAGTTTAAAAGTTAGGTTAGGTTAATTATTAATTTAATATAGTTTAATGTAATTTTAGTATTATAGTGTAGATTAAATTAATTAGTTTAATATAGTTTAATGTAATTTTAGTATAATAGTTAGTGTAGATTAAATTAATTAGTTTAATATAGTTTAGTTTAAATCTAAAGGTAAGTTTAAATTTAATATAAGATAGGGATGAGTTAATATTTAATGTAAGGTTAGCGGGTTGTTAGGTTTAGGGGTTAATAGGTTTAGTAAGTGCTAGTGATGTGGGAGGCCAGGGGTTTAGGGGTTAATAACTTTATTTAGTTGCGGTGGGCTCCGGGAGCGGCGGGATAGGGGTTAAAAACTTTTATTTAGGTGGCAGCAGTGTGGGGACGGCAGATTAGGGGTTAATAAGTATAATGTAAGTGGCGGCGGTGGCGGGGCGGCAGATTAGGGGTTAATTAGTATAATGTAGGTGGCGGCGGTGTAGGGGGCGGCAGATTAGGGGTGTTTAGACTTGGGGTACATATTAGGGTGTTAGGTATAAACTTTTACTTTTATTATCCCATAGGAATCAATGGGATATCGGGCAGCAGCGAACATAAGCTTTCTCTTCTTTCAGACTCCCATTGATTCCTATGGCATCTGCCGCCTCTAGGGTGGCAGATTGAAAACCAGGTACGCTGGACCGGAATAGTGACGAGCTTATCTGGCAGATTTTTTATAACTAGCAAAAGTAGTCAGATAGTGCCGAATTTGCATTTGGAACATCTGTAGTGATGTAAGCATCGATCTGTGTCGGACTGAGACCGGCGGATTGTATGTTACGTCACAAAATTCGACTTTTGCCGGTCTGTAGTCTTTGATAAATAAGGCGAATCAATCTCTCCACAATTACGCTGCGGAATTCCAGCGTATTTGCGGTTGACAGCTTGATAAATAGGCCCCATAGTCTTAAATTACATGTTCTATAAAATTACAGCAAGTCATTTTTCAACTTGTATGGCCTTTTAAATCCAATATATGTGAGTTGTGGGGTTTTGTTACTACTGTAATTCATATGCTAGGGATTGTTACTATCTAACAGTAATTTGAATGCTGCGTAATGTTACTATGTAACAGTAATTTATATGATGGGTATTGTTACTGCCTTACAGTAATTAATATACTGGGTATTGTTACTACTTTACAGTAATTCATATGCTGAGTATTGTTAATGCCTTGCAGCAATTAATATCATGGGTATTGTTACTGCCTTACAGTAATTCATATGCTGGGTATTATTACTGCCTTAGAGTAATTCATATGCTGAGTATTGTAACTGCCGTACAGTAATTCATATGTTGGGTATTGTTACTGCCTTACAGTAATTCATATGCTGAGTATACTTACTGCCTTATAGTTATTCATATGCTGGGTATTGTTACTGCCTTACAGCAATTCATATATTCATATTCTAAGTATTGTAACTGCTGTACAGTAATTAATATATTGGGTTTTGTTACTGCCTTACAGAAATTCATATGCTGAGTATACTTACTGTCTTACAGTAATTCATATGCTGGGTATTGTTACTGCCTTACAATAATTCATATGCTGGGTATTGTTATTGTAATACAGTAATTCATATGGTGAGTATTGTGATTACCTTACAGTAATTCATATGCTGGATATTGTTACTGCCTAACAGTAATTCATAAGCTGGGTATTGCTACTGCCTAACAGTAATTCATATGCTGAGTATTGTTACTACCTAACAGTTATTCATATGCTGGGTATTAATACTGTCTAACAGTAATTCATATGCTGGATATTGTTACTACCCTACAGTAATTCATGTGATGAGTATTGTTACTGCCTTACAGCAATTAATATGCTTGGTATTGTTACTGCCTTACAGTAATTCATATGGTGGGTATTGTTACAGCCTTAAATTAATTAATATGCTGAGTATTGTTACTACCTTACAGTAAATTCACATATCTGGTATTGTTACTACCTTACAGTAATTCATATGCTGAATATTGTTACTACCTTACAGTAACTCATATGTTGGGTATTGTTACTACCTTACAGTAATTAATATGCTGGGCATTGTTACTGCCTTACAGTAATTAATATGCTGTGTATTGTTACTGCCTTACATTAATCAATGTATTGGGTATTGTTAATGCTTAACAGTAATTAATATATTGGGTATTGTTACTGCCTTACAGTAATTCATATGCTGGGTATTGTTACTGCCTTACAGTTATTCATATACTGGGCGTTGTTACTGCCTTACAGTAATTCTTGTACTATTTATTGTTACTGCCTTACAGTAATTCATATACTGTCTATTGTTACTGCCTTACAGCAATTCATATGATTGGTATTTTTACTGCTTCACAGTAATTCATATGCTGGGTATTGATACTGCCTTACAGTAAATCATGTGCTGGGTATTGTTACTGCCTTACAGTAATTCATATGCTAGGTATTGTTACTGCCTTACAGAAATTCATATACTGAGTATTGTTACTGCCTTACAGTAATTCATATGCTGGGCATTGTTACAGCCTTAAATTAATTCATATGCTGGGTATTGTTACTGCCTTACAGTTATTCATATACGCAGTATTGTTACTGCCTAACAGTAATTCATGTGCTGGGTATTGTTACTACCTTATAGTAATTCACATACTGGGTATTGTTACTGCCTTATAGTAATTCATATGCTGAATATTTTTACTACCTTACAGTAGTTCATATGCTGGGTATTGTTACTGCCTTACAGTAATTCATATACTGTATATTGTTACTGCCTTACATTAATTAATATATTGGATATTGTTAATGCTTAACAGTAATTAATATATTGGGTATCATTAATGCCTTAGAATAATTCATATGCTGGGTATTGTTATTGCCATACAGTAATTCATATGGTGAGTATTGTGATTGCCTTACAGTAATTCATATGCTGGCTATTGCTACTGCCTAACATAAATTCATATGCTGAATATTGTTACTACCCTACAGTAATTCATGTGATGAGTATCGTTACTGCCTTACAGGAATTAATATGCTGGGTATTGTTACTGCCTTAAAGTAATTCATATGGTGGGTATTGTTACAGCCTTAAATTAATTCATATGCTTTGTATAGTTACTGCCTTACAGTTATTCATATACTGAGTATTGTTACTGCCTAAAATTAATTCCTATGCTGGGTATTGTTACTACCTTACAGTAATTCACATTCTGGGTATTGTTACTGCCTTACAGTAATTCATATGCTGAATATTGTTACTACCTTACAGTAATTCATATGCTGGGTATTGTTACTACCTTACAGTTATTAATATGCTGGGTATTGTTACTGCCTAACAGTAATTCATATACTGTGTATTGTTACTGCCTTACATTAATTAATCTATTGGGTATTGTTAATGCTTAACAGTAATTAATATATTGGGTATCGTTACTGCCTTACAGTAATTCATATGCTGAGTATTGTTACTGCCTTACAGTAATTCATATACTGGGCGTTGTAACTGCCTTACAGTAATTCATATGCTAGGTATTGTTACTGCCTTACAGAAATTCATATACTGAGTATTGTTACTGCCTTACAGTAATTCATATGCTGGGCATTGTTACAGCCTTAAATTAATTCATATGCTGGGTATTGTTACTGCCTTACAGTTATTCATATACGCAGTATTGTTACTGCCTAACAGTAATTCATGTGCTGGGTATTGTTACTACCTTATAGTAATTCACATACTGGGTATTGTTACTGCCTTATAGTAATTCATATGCTGAATATTTTTACTACCTTACAGTAGTTCATATGCTGGGTATTGTTACTGCCTTACAGTAATTCATATACTGTATATTGTTACTGCCTTACATTAATTAATATATTGGATATTGTTAATGCTTAACAGTAATTAATATATTGGGTATCATTAATGCCTTAGAATAATTCATATGCTGGGTATTGTTATTGCCATACAGTAATTCATATGGTGAGTATTGTGATTGCCTTACAGTAATTCATATGCTGGCTATTGCTACTGCCTAACATAAATTCATATGCTGAATATTGTTACTACCCTACAGTAATTCATGTGATGAGTATCGTTACTGCCTTACAGGAATTAATATGCTGGGTATTGTTACTGCCTTAAAGTAATTCATATGGTGGGTATTGTTACAGCCTTAAATTAATTCATATGCTTTGTATAGTTACTGCCTTACAGTTATTCATATACTGAGTATTGTTACTGCCTAAAATTAATTCCTATGCTGGGTATTGTTACTACCTTACAGTAATTCACATTCTGGGTATTGTTACTGCCTTACAGTAATTCATATGCTGAATATTGTTACTACCTTACAGTAATTCATATGCTGGGTATTGTTACTACCTTACAGTTATTAATATGCTGGGTATTGTTACTGCCTAACAGTAATTCATATACTGTGTATTGTTACTGCCTTACATTAATTAATCTATTGGGTATTGTTAATGCTTAACAGTAATTAATATATTGGGTATCGTTACTGCCTTACAGTAATTCATATGCTGAGTATTGTTACTGCCTTACAGTAATTCATATACTGTGTATTTGTACTGCCTTACAGTAATTCACATGATTGGATGATTGGTATTTTTACTGCTTCACAGTAATTCATATGCTGGGTATTGTTACTGCATTACAGTAAATCATGTGCTGGGTATTGTTACTGCTTTACAGTAATTCATATGCTGGGTATTGTTATTGTCATACAGAAATTCATTTGGTGGGTATTCTGATTGCCTTACAGTAATTCCTATACTGGGTATTGTTACTGCCTTACAGTGATACATATGCTGGGTATTGTTACTACCTAACAGTAAATCATATGCTGGGTATTGTTACTGCCTTACAGTAAATCATGTGCTGGATATTGTTACTGCCTTACAGTAATTCATATGCTGGGTATTGTTATTGTCATACAGTAATTCATTTGGTGGGTACTGTGATTGCCTTACATTAATTCATATGCTTGATATTGTTACTGCCTAACAGTGATTCATAAGCTGGGTATTGCTTCTGATTAGTAGTATATTATGTTAAGGAAAAATATTTTTAATTCTGTATATATATTCTTCTTATATGTTATAAAGGACTGACAAGTGATATTTTTAAACAGTTACATTTCTTTTTGTCAATTCAGCTAGTACATAAACTGCTGTATATGCAAAGTAAGTATTTTCAGCTACAGTAACACCCAAAGTTTTTATGGAGAAGATAAGAAGAAGACCACGAGGTGCTGATTGTGAAGAAACAACACATGGCCTATAAAAAGAAAGACATTTTTGCTATCTAGGGCTGCACGCCACACACATTTGTATTACTATGTAAAATGACCGGTTGTCATTTTTGTTGTAATGTTTAATTGTATAAATATAACCTTTTAAAATTTGGACCAGCTGTCTTCACGTTATTTTACTTTAACAATTTGGTGCCGAAACCCGGGAGTTTGAAAGCGATTGCGGACGGAGTCAGGAATGGAACTCTGAGGACAGGAGACCACAGGCGCCAAAATAAGGTGAGAACCTTTGTTTCTCAATTTGCTCTCTTATCCTCTGATTCCTAAACCCTCTGTCCTGTCGTGAGTACAAACTCCCAAGAACCTGAGACAGCTGTTTTTATGTTTTATGTTTTAACATCTCTTGTTATGAATGTGTGAGTGTAAGAGGTCCTTTACGGCGTGTGAATGTACTGCTCCAAGACGCCCCTCTGCGGAGAAAGCAAGTGGGAGCAGTAGTGTGTTAAGCAAGAGGATTCTACTGTCCTCAGAAACAAATGTTTTCTATTTTCTGTGTTTGTTAAGTAAACGTAAACTGTTAATAAAATGGTCTGTACAGCAGAGGAGCAATAGAAGGTTAAGTGTGGGTAGCTGCAGAATTTCTTACTAGTCAACCTTGGTCTGTCAGTACAAAGTCTCTGGGTACCCCCTATGCTCGGCCTATGGACATCGTTGATTAAGTTCAGCTTCAGTCCATTGCTGCTATTGGGCATAGTGCTATTCCCAGAGAACAAGGGCGAATTCTGATCTATTTGATCACCTCTTGGCTTTGTTTCTGAAAACCTTGGGCACACTGGTTTGAGTTTGCACGCTCCTATACTGAAGGGCGCATACCTGAGCTGTAGTAGACTTGTCTCTAATGATGTATAAAACTGTTGATGTAAGTCCCCTAGCATGGTTTGATTTTGATGATATAAGAGGCCAAGTACTTTTAGGATTTGTCTCCCTACTGTTTATTATTTGGGTTTGTTGGAAAATTAGGAGGGATTTTTAGTATGGAATTTATAGTGTGGGATTTATAGTGTGGGACTTTCCCTGACAGCCACAGTATTGCTAAGAGTCGAGAGAGAAGGGTAAGAGTCCCCTCCATCATAACTGGGTTATGAGAAACGATTCTTAGAAAGGGTGACATGAGGTCATCCTTAAGCAATGGACGTCCAAAATTTCCTCAATAGCCCACAGGAGGAAATGTATAAAGAATATAGTATGTGGGTCAGCTGGCATCTACCTGAATGGTGCAAGCTGACTAAGGGAATGGATGTTGGGTTTCCAAAGGGGGAACCTTTGAATTATTCCACTAGGAAAATCTC
This sequence comes from Bombina bombina, assembly GCF_027579735.1. Lineage (NCBI taxonomy): Eukaryota > Metazoa > Chordata > Amphibia > Anura > Bombinatoridae > Bombina > Bombina bombina. The sequence continues at coordinate 1,402,966,903 of NC_069500.1, forward strand.
TATAAAAATAACTGTAGAATCCTATCAGAAACAGCCCAATGTATTTTTTCTGTAGAAGACAAAGTATGTGTGCTGCAGCTACTGTACTGGGTGGGGGATTCCAACCCCCCTCCCTTCCTCCAGCACAGAGCAGAACAAATTTTGTTGTTGTTTTTTTAACCCTTTTTTGTCCTAGACTTTATGTGCTGCTAGAAACTTTTTGTTCAACTGAATCAAATGTAAGATTATGTATGTTTTTCACACACACATATGCAAGTCTTTCATTAAAAGACATAAGAGTGTATGCTATGTTTGGAGGCATTTAGGGCTTTTACATCCCTGCTTGGTATTTATATGGGTTAACTGGAGTTTTAAAAGGCCAGCACTACTGTGACTTGATAATATACACAAGATTCTAGTAGTGAATCTTTAAGAGGTCTGATTTGCTAGTTACTTTATTGGTAATTTCACTTTTACTACTCTCAAGTATTTTCACTACTGATAAGACCACTAGTACTTACCCCCTTGAAAGTTTTTTGGTTACTAATGGTAGCCCTTGCATTTATAAGGTTAGATAATTGGTTGTGGGTCTGATTGTATGTGGGCACTGGCAATTAGCTGTCTATTGTTATTTGTGACTGCATGCCAAGGCCTTGTGGACTATGTGCCCTAGTCCTGGGGTTTGTGTGCATTAATTTTTTGTAGAGTGTGTAGAATCTGTGTGCCAGTTTGTCAGTGAGTATCTTTGCAATTGTATTTGATAGTAAATACATGCGTGTGAGAGTGTGAATATTTATGTCACAGTGTGTACATGTGTGCTGTATATGTATATGCATATATGTATGTGTATGTATATCTACGTGTATGTATGCGCTGTACATGTGTGTATATATGTATGGATGTATGTTTTTCTAGGTAGGTTTGGGAGGAGGAATGCATTACTGGGAGCTAGCTGTTGATTGTAGGCTGCACATAGCTGGACCTTTTCTTTGGTTTACCTGATGTGTTCAGCTGACTACCAGTGGTGCCTTGCTGATCCTTTAATAAAGAATATCAAGTGAATAATGATATTTTGCTAATAGACATGAAATGGAAAATTTTTTACAACTGCATGCTCTAAGTAATAAAAGGAAATTGTTGGGTTTTAGTATTACTGGGGAAAATAATTTGTGCCCCGAGTTTTGACTGTAGTATCTTATGTGCCCAATACCACCTCATGGCAAGATGTATATGCCCCAAGGAGAGGTAACCTTGATGACTAAGGTATGGGAAAAATGCTCACTGCCACATTGGTGTCAGGACTGAATAAAGAAATCCATAATAAATTGGTTTCTCAATTGGTTTCCGCCCATTCTGATTGGCGATATAAATCAGTCCCAACACTAATGAGCTTAGCGAGCTCAATACAAAGGAACATAGAAGTATAGAAAAAGAAAACACTAAGGGTAATGCCAGTGTGTGCCCCTGGGAAACCCCAATAGAAATAGTTTAAGGGAAAAATGAGGGGGAACCCAGAAAAGGTAAATGTTATAACTGTGGGAGAACATTTGATGGACTGAGCTTCCAGTGCTACCAATCATGTCTGAGAGCAGAGGGGGTGATGCCTTTGTTCGCCTGACCCTCTCTGACATACCATACCATTTTGTGGAGTGTTTGGTGGACACTGGAACAGACTGCAGCGTTTTAAAAAGAGCTATAACTGTTATGAAATTAAAGGCACATCAGCGAGCAATAGATCCTATCACTATGGGTAATAACAGGGTAGATGAAGCAGCCAAGAAGGCAGCTCTCATGATACTCCTACAGTCCTCTGAAACTGTGGAGAATTTGACAATGGAGGTCTTAGAAACCCTCCAAAAACTAAACAGGTTCCCTAACTCATTGCACGTGGAAAAATGCTGGTTGCAAACTGGAAAATAAGATTTGGAAACATGGGGATGGTAGATTATGTGCACCTACAGTGCTATATCCTGTTTTAGCCAGTTTATCTTATCTCCCTTCCCATGTTTCCAAAGGGGGAATGATTGCAAGAATGATTGCAAGTGTTAATAAATTTTGGTTTGCACCAGGTTTCTCACAATAAAATAGCTAAGATCTGTGAGCAGACAAAACTTACTTGGGTACAAGCATTACCTTTAGCCCTCTTTGCAGTAAGACACACCCCAAAGGCAAAGCATGGCCTTTTGCCATTTGAAATTTTGTTTGGTAGACCACTAATAGGTCTTTTCTTTCCACAAGAATTACATGGGCAGTATGCTTCTCTAACTGATTATGTTGTTCAGCTGCATGAGCAACTAACTAATTTGTATGGAAAAGTTTTCTCTTCATTACCAGATCCAGAACAAATAACTGGAACTCATCACCTGCACCCTGGAGACTGGGTGGTGATAAGAAGATACATGAGGAGACACTTAGAGCCCCGGTTTGACGGCCCATATCAGGTGTTACTGACAACACCCACCTCAGTCAAAGTGGAATGGAAACCAAACTGGATCCTCTCACTATAAGAAAGTGAACTTCCAGGCCGGTGATAAAAACCTGTGTCAAAAGGGTGAGACCACTGGGGACAAAGTGGGTTAACTAACTGCCAAGATGCATATACTGTCCTGTTTTTTTTTTTGTCCTTTTCTTTGTGTTTTATACCTCTATATACCAGTGAAGGGTGACAAACGGACAAATTCCATCTGGCTTTTACACCAACAAACCGCCAAGCAACTGAATGCCACAGACTGTTGGATATGCTCTCATGTTCCTGCCAATCATAAAGGAATCCTTTTAATAGGTGTACCAATATCAATGAATGATTTAAAGGTGACAGATTACAGCTATGATGTTCAAATAGATATAGATAACTCTGTTCATAATGCTATCTCAGATCAAGGTACATACTTAGAACTTGCTGGTATAGTTTCTACACCTATAATGTGTCTTGGGCCAATGTATGTTAATTACATAGCAAACATGAAAGGTTGCATATTTAGTTTGCCCAAGGTATATGTGGGGGAAACAGATTGTAGAAATGCTACCTTTACATTTAATATGGAACCTAACGAAGAACCATGTGATACAGTAACTGCTGATTGTAACAGTTTGTGTTTTTGTCCAACATTAAAAGCTTTGTGTACCCCTAGGTGTGCTTGTCTTGGACACACAGACAATGACGAATTGAGCTGTCAAACTCAGTTATATAACAATATGAGATGGTTTCAACTATGGCTGGGAAAGCATGGTAAGATTATTCCAATTGTCCTGAAACAAGGACTCTATTACATTTGTGGTAATAAAGCCTACTCATGGCTTCCCATGGGAGCATGGGGTAATTGTACCATAGGAAGAGTTGTACCAGCCATCAGAATACGCTCAAATATTTCAGTGTTTGAAACATCCCTAGAGGAAACAAGGTATAAGCGAGAATTATTCTTATCTGCAGATAAAGCCTGGATGTGGTTCCCTGTCTGGACAGGTTGGGGAATTGAGCTAGCAAATAGAATTAACAAATATGCTAGTATTATGGATGGGATTATTAATGAGACTACAAGTTCTACATATGAATAAAGTAAAAGAGTTACAACAGAGATCTAGAGATATAGCTAAGGAGGGATGGAACCCATTTTCTTGGATGGGATCTATTGGAACCTGGTTTAAAAATATGCTTACAAATCTTTTAAAACCCATAGTGGTAGTGATAGGAGTAATCCTAATGTGCCTAATTGGTTGGAAATTTTTAATGATTTGTGTTTCTCGTTACAGCAAATAGATGAAGACACCGATTCCTTAGGGTGATGATACAACAGCCACAGAGATGACCGATTGATAACCTAGTTCAGCTACCTGCCTTCCCTGCAGACCCTCCAGTCATTTTAGGAGACAGGTGGAAGATCTCATCTCTGCGAGGGGGTCCCACAATTGCACCTCATCAGCTTTGGGCCTACTACAGGATTTGGACCTAGGCCTGTGAAGGGATGCAGTTCTGGCTGCTGTTGTTATCTGTTTAGATAGAGATTGCATATTTTGTGTTTGCGTGCTACCAATAAAGATGTGTGAATGCTTAGAGGAAATGATAACTATGTAGGCAGATCTGGAATGGAGGCTCAGCATCCCACTGTCTATGCAGCTTATCTGTATACTCAGTGATATACAGTCTGTTTAAGGGGTCATTTCCAGGTAGGAAGGTTGTTAGTTAGTCAAGTAAGAGACACAAAGTAATAATGGCGTGATAATAAACGCAAGGTAATAGATAAATACATGTGATAATAAAATTATCAAAAGGGTGAGAAATGTTAAGGAAAAATATTTTTTTTTTTTTTTTTTTTTTTTTTTAAATATTTTTTATTGAGGTAAAATTTGGCATATAAACAAGATATATAAAACATTTCACAAGTGCCATCACAATAACACAGTATAGGATTCATCATACAGTTGAAAACAAAACAACAAGGTAACTAATGTTGAAAAAAGTTTTTCAGAGGCACAATACAATCATGCCCATAATGGTATAAGCCTCCTTTCTTGTTTAAAAGGGTCACTCTTGGACCCCTGGCTAAGTGAGAGGTTTACCAACATGGGAGGCTACCTGTTAAATAGGAGATCACTCATGGATCTTGTTTTGTTTACCTCAGATTTTTTTTTTAAAGATTATTATTCTGTATTAACACACTGCTAGGGATTATATCAAAAGAAAAACATGCAAATAGAACCAGGGTTAATCCCTTCTAACTATCATTAAAGACAATATGTCCATGGGAAGATGAGTGCTGTAATAATGTTTTAAGAGATATATTCATAAAGAAGGTAGTGAAGATGCGGTACAAGTAACAGAAAGACCGCGTAGTTAGCTCTCCTAAACAAGGAGATATACTATGTGGGGGGGGGGGGGGGGGAGGTGGTAACCTGGGTATGGTGAGTCTAGTAAATTAGGCTGCGTTCTTATAATATAGAGTAAACATGCCTCAGGGTGACTCAACTTCCTAGCTATATGAAAAGAAGCATATATGGGTTAACAATAAATGCTTAACAAAGAACCAGTGCATAATGGGACAATGTCATATCCAAAATATCAAGGGAAAAAGGTCTAACTGTATGGGTCTGACACATCTTATAAAGCTTAGCTCTGGGATTATGATGAGGGAAACTGTATATACTGCAGGGCCAGCCTGCGGGAATACTATGTTAGGAACATAGTTACCCATAGTGATATGTGACTATACTAATGAGCAATAATCTAGGACTATCATGAAAGGGCATATGTGTGCATCTATTACAATGAATAGATATGTCATAAAGACACAGTAAATTTTAAGCTTTAATTGGGATGTAGGAGCCAGGGTGGGATTTTTATATTAGAAAAGACTGCGCTTAGTTTGCTACCTGTGCCCTATGACTCAGATTATAATGTAAACTAACAGTATTTTTAGTAGAAATTAGCTAAGGGCGATAGGAAGAACATTTGTATAAAGAAGGGGACAGAGAATTGTACCTTATAGGACAGCTATAGCACTGTACTGACTAACTGTTTAGGCGGAGCCTCGGCCGCTGGCTACGCCCACACTACAAGAAAATAAGACTCAGTACTCAAAGTGTAATGTCCCCATATAACTTATGATAAATGCACATATGGATAAAGAAGTAATGATGATCTCACTTAAACGTTAAGCATACTCATAGAAAACTTCACATTTAGAATAGAGCATATTATAGACATTAATATGAGCTTTTTCCTGGTAGATTAGAGGTGCAATACCCATATACACAATTTCAGGGACATATAAGGGGAAAATAGAAATAAATTGCTTAGGGGGTAAAAGACAAACAAAAAACTTTCACTTAATTTTTCCTTGTTTTCTAGCGTTGAAACTAAAGAGATGCAATCTTATCAATAAAACATTATGTTTAAACCACATTTAGCATGCAAACTAACAGTGCCTTTCAGCTGGTATGCCGCAACCAATGTCAGACTGGCCATGTAATAATAAAAATGATGTTTAGGTTTAATTCTTATATTAAACTTCTGCAGCAATAAAGACACTATAAGTGGTGGGAGCATATTATATCTGGTAAAAAACAAACCAGCTGAACCTTTTAAGTAAACTAGGGTTAAATAATAACTCCCCTTATCAGGGCCAACTTATATATTTACCATGACTGAAATGGAGTAGTAGAAGAAGACTTTTATCCCATAAGAAACAAAGATGTAACCCTGCAGTTAAATTGGTAAAAGTACAATTCTGGCAATAGGGAAACACTTTCAGTAAATGCTGCGTTGTGGACAGTAAAAAAACTGGGGAGTAAAACTGCAACATACTAATATATAGCAGAGAAGCTTTAAGCAAACAGAGTTCAAGCCAACTTATACTGGACAGTTCAGGCATAGGCAAACACATCGCCACCATAGTCAATGTCACTCATAAGACCATAATAAATGTAGTGGACTTGGTAAAATACAGGACTGTCTCTTTAACCAATGCCCTCAGGGAACGTTACTTCAGTACCCGGCAACAATAGCCGCTCAAATGCGTGTTCTGGAGGACTGCTCCTTAAATCATTTCGGGTAATGAAGACATTGGTCTTAGACTCAATCACTTTGGTAACATCGTCACGGAGCAAAGGGAGAGCCCTCCAAACATGGGCGCAGTATGTGAATATTATGCGCCCTGTAATAGCAGGTAGATTTGGAAGAGAGGCACGATCCATTTCAAGAACTGGTGTCTCACCGGTCAGCCCTGGTACAGTAAGTTTGTCAAGACAATCATCCTCCACCACAAACGTGCATACCTCACACCCAGCTTGATCACTGTAGCGGTAATTGGGCTGTTCGCCATATTGCAGGGAGTCAGGTTGGTAGCACGAGGGCTCAGGGGTTAGCAGTATAGCGCAGCCACCCTGCTCCGAGGTAAAGACATCAGCAGCCAGGTCGAGGGCAATATGCGCAGTAACATTAGCTTCAGCCCAGCTCTCCAATAATGTTGCCTCCATTCTAGCAAAGTGTTCATGCAGGAGCCGCGCCACATCCAACCCCCAGTTGTTTAGGGCCTCCATCCCGGTGATGTTTTTAAAAGGTCCTCGTAGCCGAAATTATCAACTTGAACGCTCCCAGGGTCCGTGGTATTAGTGAAGATCAAAGGAACTCTTAACAAAGCGAAAAAATATTATCTTAAGGGCAAATAAACAAGGTTTAAGTCTGGTTGGAGCCCAGAGCTCCACTCGTGGACGTCTTATTCCCTTGGTAGTTGGCTCCGCCCCCAAGGAAAAATATTTTTAATTCTGTATATATATTCTTCTTATATGTTGTTACAGAAGCATTAGTTATTTTGTTGTGAAGAGCTTATTTCCCAGCAGCAATGCCTGAACCAGCAAGCCAGCGCCTAAGAAGGGCTCCAAGAAAACCGTAACAAGTATCATTTCATAAAGAGTTAACTCTTTTTTTTCAGCTTTTAGAAACTATTGTCTAATCACCTCTGGAGCCAGACTGCTAATTGATAAGATGAACTTGTAAACTTGTTATCTTAAGTACTGTAATCCTATTGTGGCCTGTCAAAGGACAGTGCTCTCTATCTAAATGTGTGATGGGGGATTTTGTGCTTCCCCCCCTCTCCCCCTGGGAGTGCCCTGTGTGCATGTAACCTTAATAAAAAGCAGGCTGGGCATCCCAGTCCTGAGTTCTTGTTTGACCCTCAATCGCAGCGTTGACTCGTTTTTGTGGGCAGAAGGGTATCCTAGCGGTACTGCAGCTAAGGGAGATTATTCTATATTTGCGAGACTCATATAGAATACTATGGAAAGCAGCTTCTCCCCTCTTTAGCAATAGGGATCCAGGCTACTACCCCTAGTCCCTCCGGTAAGCAATACATTCTTACCGTAGTGGACTACGCTACCAGGTACCCAGAGGCTGTCGCCCTATCCAACATACAAGCGGATACGGTAGCGAATGCACTAGTACAGGTGTTCTCCCGGGTAGGATTTCCAAAAGAAATCCTATCCGACCGAGGCACCCAATTTACGGCTGAATTGACCCAACAACTCTGGCAGGTTTGCAAAATTAAGTCCCTCCTGAGCTCCCCATACCACCCCCAGACAAACGGGCTGTGTGAGAGGTTCAATGGGACCCTCAAGCAAATGCTCAAGACGTTCACTCAGGAATACCGAGACTGGGAACGCTTCCTGCCGCACCTCCTATTTGCTTATCGGGAGGTGCCCCAGGAAACGACAGGGTTCTCTCCCTTCGAGTTGCTCTACGGAAGAAAGGTACGGGGACCCCTAAACCTGATCCGGGAGCACTGGGAGGGAGAGATGGAGGCTGACGGTGTCCCCATTGTGCCATACGTGCTGGAACTCAGGGACCGAATGGAGCAATTAGCCAAATCCGTGCGGGCTAATCTCCAGTTGGCCCAGAGAAGACAGAAAGTATGGTACGATCGGGGGGCCCGAAAGAGAATCTTCACCATAGGACAAAAGGTGTTAGTACTTAAGCCGGTGAAGACAGACAAATTGCAGGCGTCCTGGCAGGGTCCCTACCAGATCGTAGAGAAAAGGGGAGACACCACTTATGTGATAGCTAGCTGCCACGACAACAATCTTAGAAAGACATTCCATGTAAACATGCTCAAGGAATATTTTGAGCGGCCAGAGAACGTGACGGCCGTATGTTGTTCCCCTCAGGAAGACCCCGACAGTTTACCCATTCCAGACCTATTAGAAAAGAGCATCCCCACAGGTATAGTGGCGCAGGTTCAGATAGGGGACCGACTTAGCCCCACTGAAAGGGAGCAGCTGAACCAACTCCTCCAGTCTAAACACCTCACCTTCTCCCCGAAGCCAGGGTACACTACTTTAACCACCCACCAGGTAGATACTCCGGGACAAGCTCCCTTGCGCCAGGCTCCGTACCGAATCCCCGAAGCAGTTAGGACAGGAATGAAGAAGGAGATCGATGAGATGCTCCAGCTCAGGGTAATTGAGCCCTCCGATAGTCCCTGGGCCTCCCCAGTTGTCTTGGTGCCCAAGAAAGATGGGACCACCCGGTTCTGCGTAGACTATCGGAGGCTCAATGAAAATACCGTGACGGACGCTTACCCTATGCCCAGGGTAGACGAGCTACTCGATCGTATAGCCAGGGGAAATTACCTGACCACTATTGACCTCTGCAAAGGTTACTGGCAGATTCCCCTGGCCCCGGAGGCTATCCCCAAGTCGGCATTCGTCACCCCATTCGGCTTATATCAGTTTAGGGTAATGCCGTTTGGGATGAAGAATGCCCCAGCTACATTCCAGCGCTTGGTGGATAGGCTCCTGGATGGCTTCCAGAGTTTTGCTTGCGCCTACCTGGACGACATAGCGATCCACAGTGAGTCCTGGGAGGACCACTTAGCTCATGTGGGAATGGTTCTGGATCAGATCCGGGCTGCTGGCCTGACTCTGAAGCCAGAAAAATGCCACTTTGGGATGGCCGAGGTACAGTACCTGGGTCACCGGGTGGGGTGTGGAAAGCAGCGACCAGAGCCGGCCAAAATAGAAGCTGTCGCCAATTGGCCCACCCCCATCACTAAGACTCAGGTCCTAGCCTTCCTGGGCACGGCAGGGTACTATAGACGGTTCGTACCAGACTACAGCACACTTGCCAAACCCCTGACTGACTTGACCAAGAAGAACTTACCTCGACAGGTCCTGTGGTCTCCCCACTGTGAAACGGCTTTCCAGGCTCTCAAAAATGCTCTAATTAACGCTCCTGTCTTGGCGGCCCCAGCCCTTAACAAACGTTTTATCGTCCATACAGATGCTTCCATGTTCGGGCTGGGAGCCGTCCTCAGCCAAGTAGGCGAAGATGGAGGGGAGCATCCAGTTGCCTACATCAGCCGGAAGCTCCTGCCCCGCGAAGTCAGCTATGCAGCGGTCGAAAAGGAGTGTTTGGCTTTGGTGTGGGCATTAAAGAAATTGACTCCCTATTTATATGGTCAGGAGTTCACTCTGGTCACCGACCATAACCCGTTGGTGTGGCTGAACCGGGTCTCTGGAGATAACGGCAGGCTATTACGTTGGAGCTTATCGTTGCAACCCTTCAATTTCACCATTACTTACAGACCTGGGAAACAGAATGGCAACGCCGACGGGTTGTCCAGACAAACCGACCTCAGCCCCGCATAATCAGCGGTCTGGACAGCCTTAGTCTGCCCCGAAAAGGGGTCAGACCGTGTCTGCCAGAGTGTTCCACAGAAAGGGAGCACTGTTACAGAAGCATTAGTTATTTTGTTGTGAAGAGCTTATTTCCCAGCAGCAATGCCTGAACCAGCAAGCCAGCGCCTAAGAAGGGCTCCAAGAAAACCGTAACAAGTATCATTTCATAAAGAGTTAACTCTTTTTTTTCAGCTTTTAGAAACTATTGTCTAATCACCTCTGGAGCCAGACTGCTAATTGATAAGATGAACTTGTAAACTTGTTATCTTAAGTACTGTAATCCTATTGTGGCCTGTCAAAGGACAGTGCTCTCTATCTAAATGTGTGATGGGGGATTTTGTGCTTCCCCCCCTCTCCCCCTGGGAGTGCCCTGTGTGCATGTAACCTTAATAAAAAGCAGGCTGGGCATCCCAGTCCTGAGTTCTTGTTTGACCCTCAATCGCAGCGTTGACTCGTTTTTGTGGGCAGAAGGGTATCCTAGCGGTACTGCAGCTAAGGGAGATTATTCTATATTTGCGAGACTCATATAGAATACTATGGAAGCATCTTCTCCCCTCTTTAGCAATAGGGATCCAGGCTACTAAGCGGTCCATCTCTCAGCGAGACTAAGGGTAACCGTAACATATGTTATAAAGGACTGACAAGTGATATTTTTAAACAGTTACATTTCTTTTTGTCAATTCAGCTAGTACATAAACTGCTGTATATGCAAAGTAAGTATTTTCAGCTACAGTAACACCCAAAGTTTTTATGGAGAAGATAAGAAGAAGACCACGAGGTGCTGATTGTGAAGAAACAACACATGGCCTATAAAAAGAGAGACATTTTTGCTATCTAGGGCTGCACGCCACACACATTTGTATTACTATGTAAAATGACCGGTTGTCATTTTTGTTGTAATGTTTAATTGTACAAATATAACCTTTTAAAATTTGGACCAGCTGTCTTCACGTTATTTTACATTAACAATTATAAGATGGGTATCGTTACTGCCTTCATGCAATTAATATGCTGGGTATTGTTACTTTCGAACAGTAATTCATATACTGTGTATTGTTACTGCCTTACAGTAATTCATTTGCTGAATATTCTTACTGCCTAACAGTAATTCATATCCTTGGTATTGCTACTGCCTAACAGTTATTCATATACTGGGTATTGTTACTACCTTACAGTAATTCACATATTGGGTATTGTTACTGCCTTACAGTAATTTATATGCTGGTTATTGTTACTACCTTACAGTAATTAATATGCTGGGTATTGTTACTGCCTTACATTAATTAATATATTGGGTATTGGTAATGCTTAACAGTAATTAATATATTGGGTATCGTTACTGCCTTACAGTAATTCATATGCTGGGTATTGTTATTGCCTTACAGTAATTCATATGCTGGGTATTGTTACTGCCTAACAGTTATTCATATGATGGGTATTAATATTGTCTAATAATAATTCATATACTGAATATTGTTACAACCCTACAGTAATTCATATGATGAGTATTGTTACTGACTTACAGTAATTCATATGGTGGGTATTGTTACAGCCTTAAATTAATTCATATGCTGGGTATAGTTACTGCCTTACAGTTATTCATATACTGAGCATTGTTACTGCCTAAAATGAATTCCTATGCTGGGTATTGTTTCTACCTTACAATAATTAATATACTGGGTATTGTTACTGCCTTACAGTAATTCATATGTTGAATATTGTTACTACCTTACAGTAATTCATATGCTGGGTATTGTTACTACCTTACAGTAATTCATATACTGTGTCTTGTTACTGCCTTACATTAATTAATATATTGGGTATTGTTAATGCCTAACAGTAATTAATATATTGGGTATCGTTACTGTCATACAGTCATTCATATGCTAGGTATTGTTACTGCCTTACAGTTATTCATATGCTGGGTATTGTTACTGCCTTACAGTAATTCTTGTACTGCCTTCATGCAATTAATATGCTGGGTATTGTTACTTTCTAACAGTAATTCATATACTGCGTATTATTACTGCCTTACAGTAATTCATTTGCTGAAACAGTCACAGATATCCAGCACAGAGAATGTGTCACGGTGTGACACTAAGGACTGTGTCCGAAACGTTGTTGTTTGTTTTTTTGGTCTGGCTACTCCTCAAGCTGAATAAAGCAACTTGAAGAAAGAAATTGGTGGTGCTGCTTCATCTTTGTTTATACTATATTGTTGGGTTCTGGCAGGAACCTTGTTGCTGGCACACCGTGACACATTCTCTGTGCTGGATATCTGTGACTGTTTCATTGTGACTACTGCCTTCCTTGCACGGGAATATGGAAACTGTACAGGAAAATAATGAGCCTAAGACCTTTGGTTATTCTGATATGGAAGCCGCCAGGATCACTACTCTGACCTGGGGCTCCAGAGACTTTTTAAAATCTTCACCCACACAAACTGTGAGTAAGAAATTGGAGCATTTGGAAAAGAAACATGTGGCATTTGAATTACATGCGGTAACATTAGCTGAGTACCACAGAGTGAAGCGTATACCAAGAGGGTTGAGATTACATCTACGCCCCACGCTGATGCAAGACAATGTGGAATACTGCAATAAATTTGAGATGATATTAAATAAATGTTCTTTTGACATAATGGTCCTGATGGTTGAATGTCTGCAGAGAGAGATTGAGAACCAAGGCACACAAATCGACATCATACTTACAGTTATTCATATACTGAGCATTGTTACTGCCTAAAATGAATTCCTATGCTGGGTATTGTTTCTACCTTACAATAATTAATATACTGGGTATTGTTACTGCCTTACAGTAATTCATATACTGTGTCTTGTTACTGCCTTACATTAATTAATATATTGGGTATTGTTAATGCCTAACAGTAATTAATATATTGGGTATCATTACTGTCATACAGTAATTCATATGCTAGGTATTGTTACTGCCTTACAGTTATTCATATGCTGGGTATTGTTACTGCCTTACAGTAATTCTTGTACTGGGTATTGTTACTGCCTTACAGTAATTCATATGCTAGGTATTGTTACTGCCTTAAAGTAATTCATATACTGGGTATTGTTACTGCCTTACAGTAATTCTTGTACTGGGTATTGTTACTGCCTTACAGTAATTCATATGATTGGTATTTTTACAGCTTTACAGTAATTCATATGCTGGGTATTGTTACTGCCTTACAGTAAATCATGTGCTGGGTATTGTCACTGCCTTACAGTAATTCATTTGCTGGGTATTGTTATTGTCATACAGTAATTCATTTGGTGGGTATTGTGATTGCCTTACAGTAATTCATATACTGGGTATTGTTTCTGCCTTACAGTGATACATATGCTGGGTATTGTTACTACCTAACAGTAATTCATATGCTGGGTATTGTTACTGCCTTACAGTAAGTCATGTGCTGGCTATTGTTACTGCCTTACAGTAATTAATTTTCTGGGTATTGTTATTATCATACAGTAATTCATTTGATGGGTATTGTGATTGCCTTACAGTAATTCTTAAGCTGGCATTGCTACTGATTAGCAGTATATCATAAGCTGGGTATCGTTACTGCCTTCATGCAATTAATATGCTTTGTATTGTTACTTTCTAACAGTAATTCATATACTGCGTATTATTACTGCCTTACAGTAATTCATTTGCTGAGTATTCTTACTGCCTAACAGTAATTCATATACTGGGTATTGTTACTGCCTATCAGTAATTTATATACTGGGTATTGTTACTGCATAACAGGATTTCATATGCTGGTTATTGTTACTATCTAACAGTTATTGATATGCAGGGTATTGCTACTGCCTAACAGTTATTCATATGGTGGGTATTGTTACTACCTTACTGTAATTTACATACTGGGTATTGTTACTGCCTTACAGTAATTCATATACTGTGTATTGTTACTGCCTTACATTAATTAATATATTGGGTATTGATAATGCTTAACAGTAATTAATATATTGGGTATCGTTACTGCCTTACAGTAATTCATATGCTGGGTATTGTTACTGCCTTACAGTAATTCATATGCTGAATATTGTTACTACCTTACAGTAATTCATATGTTGGGTATTGTTACTACCTTACAGTAATTAATATGCTGGGTATTGTTACTGCCTTACAGTAATTCATATACTGTGTATTGTGACTGCCTTACATTAATTAATATATTGGGTATTGCTAATGCTCAACAGTAATTAATATATTGGGTATCGTTACTGCCTTACAGTAATTCATATGCTGGGTATTGTTACTGCATTAAAGTAATTCATATACTGGGTATTGTTACTGCCTTACAGTAATTCTTGTACTGGGTATTGTTACTGCCTTACAGTAATTCATATGATTGGTATTTTTACAGATTCACAGAAATTCATATGCTGGATATTGTTACTGACTTACAGTAAATCATGTGCTGTGTATTGTTACTGCCTTACAGTAATTAATTTGATGGGTATTGTTATTGTCATACAGTAATTCATTTGGTGGGTATTGTGATTGCTTTACATTAATTCATATACTGGGTATTGTTTCTGCCTTACAGTGATACATATGCTGGGTATTGTTACTACCTAACAGTAATTCATATGCTGGGTATTGTTACTGCCTTACACTAAATCATGTGCTGGGTACTGTTACTGCCTTACAGTAATTCATTTGGTGGGTATTGTGATTGCCTTACAGTAATTCATAAGCTGGTATTGCTACTGAATAGCAGTATATCATAAGCTGGGTATTGTTACTGCCTTCATGCAATTAATATGCTGGGTATTGTTACTTTCTAACAGTAATTCATATACTGCATATTATTAATGCCTTACAGTTATTCATATGCTGGGTATTGTTACTGCCTTACAGTAATTCTTGTACTGCCTTCATGCAATTAATATGCTGGGTATTGTTACTTTCTAACAGTAATTTATATACTGCGTATTATTACTGCCTTACAGTAATTCATTTGCTGAAACAGTCACAGATATCCAGCACAGAGAATGTGTCACGGTGTGACACTAAGAACTGTGTCCGAAACGTTGTTGTTTGGTTTTTTGGTCTGGCTACTCCTCAAGCTGAATAAAGCAACTTGAAGAAAGAAATTGGTGGTGCTGCTTCATCTTTGTTTATACTATATTGTTGGGTTCTGGCAGGAACCTTGTTGCTGGCACACCGTGACACATTCTCTGTGCTGGATATCTGTGACTGTTTCATTGTGACTACTGCCTTCCTTGCACGGGAATATGGAAACTGT
The DNA here is from genome assembly GCF_027579735.1 of Bombina bombina. Taxonomy (NCBI): domain Eukaryota; kingdom Metazoa; phylum Chordata; class Amphibia; order Anura; family Bombinatoridae; genus Bombina; species Bombina bombina. The sequence continues at coordinate 1,402,982,318 of NC_069500.1, forward strand.
ACAGGAGAATAATGAGCCTAAGACCTTTGGTTATTCTGATATGGAAGCCGCCAGGATCACTACTCTGACCTGGGGCTCCAGAGACTTTTTAAAATCTTCACCCACACAAACTGTGAGTAAGAAATTGGAGCATTTGGAAAAGAAACATGTGGCATTTGAATTACATGCGGTAACATTAGCTGAGTACCACAGAGTGAAGCGTATACCAAGAGGGTTGAGATTACATCTACGCCCCACGCTGATGCAAGACAATGTGGAATACTGCAATAAATTTGAGATGATATTAAATAAATGTTCTTTTGACATAATGGTCCTGACGGTTGAATGTCTGCAGAGAGAGATTGAGAACCAAGGCACACAAATCGACATCGAACTTAACCCCTTAACGACCGACGACGTATGCCATACGTCCTCAAAAAAAAAGCACTTAACGACCGAGGACGTATGGCATACGTCGTCGGTTTAACAGAGCACTGGAAGCGATCGAAATCGCTTCCAGCTGCTCTAACAGTATTGCAGGCTTGCCTTGAGGTCTAGGCATCCTGCAATACTGTTCCCGAGTGCCGGGACCGGATTGATCACTCCCCCACGAGTGATCACTTCCGGTTTCGCTCCACGTGGAGCCCGGCAGTGTTTCAGAGCATCGGAAGCGATCGGACACGCTTCCGATGCTCTGCTTGTTTGCTAAGTGCCTCGGTGGGTCGAGGCACTTAGTTAGTTATAAATTAAAATAAAAATAATAATAAAAAAAAAACGAATAAAAAAAAAAAAAGCCCTAAATAGCCCCCCCCCCTCCCCCTTCACTAGGCATCCAAGATGGCGATGCCCAGTGCATCATGGGGCCTCTGGGGGTGTCCCTAGCCTGCATCATCATAGGGGCAAGCTAGGGTCACCCAATCTGAGCCTCCCACCCTAAAAAAAAAAATAATAATAAAATACCCCATTTGTCTGATCATGTCAATATTTGTAAATATTGACTATGATCAGTGTGGATCTCCCTCCCTCTCCTCACTTGCCATTTTGTTGGAGAGAGAGAGAGACCTGTATTTAGCAGAGAGAGAGATTTATTTCTTTTATTTGTTAAAAAATATAGAACCAAAGGCTCTTTTCAGAGCCATTAACCCCTAGCTTGCCAGTGATCACTATATATCACTGGCAGTAACATAGGTGCACTTTTTTTTGCTGCATTTTGCTGTCTGTGCGTTTTTTTAGGGGTTAATTTTGTTGTTGTAATTTTTAAAAAACCCAAAGGCTCTTTTCAGAAACATTTAGTTAATTTAATTTAATTTTCAGAGCCATTAACCCCTAGCTTGCCAGTGATCGCTATATATCACTGGCAGTAGCAAAGGTGCACTTTTTTTTTTGCTGCATTTTGCTGTCTGTGCATTTTTTTAGGGGTTAATTTTGTTGTTGTAATTTTTTAAAAACCCAAAGGCTCTTTTCAGAAACATTTAGTTAATTTAATTTAATTTTCAGAGCCATTAACCCCTAGCTTGCCAGTGATCGCTATATATCACTGGCAGTAGCAAAGGTGCACTTTTTTGCTAGTTAATTTAGTTAATTAATTTAGTTAATTTAATTTAATTTTCAGAGCCATTAACCTCTAGCTTGCCAGTGATCGCTATAAATCACTGGCAGTAGCATAGCTGTACTTTTTTGCTAGTTAATTTAGTTAATTAATTTAGTTAATTTAATTTTTTTTAGTAATTGTTTTCTGTGATACAAAAATGTCACAGAAAAGATATAGTGCTGAGGAGGCGTATGCCATCCTTGCGTCAGAGTCAGATGCCTCTATTTCTGACTCAGACCCCAATTTTGACCCTGCCATGTGCTCAGATACATCACTAGATGCAGTCTCAACTGATAGTGATGTATCTGTGGCTGCTAGCCCCCCTGCCAGCCCCCCTGCCAGCCCCCCTGCTAGCCCCCCTGCCAGAAGGAGGCGTGTTGCTGCCATTGCTGCTGAAGAGTGGGTAACGCCTCATCTCCAGAGGCCAGATATCCCACCCTTCACAGCAAATGCTGGCATAAATATAGATGTGGCAGGTTTTAGCCCCCAGCAGTTTCTGGAAGTGTTTCTGGGCGATGATATATTGGGGAACATTGTCGCCCAAACTAATTTATATGCCCATCAGTTCCGTGCTGCAAAGCCTGGAACATATTTGGCAAAGCAGCAATGGGCCCCCATCAATGTGCCAGAATTCAAAAAATTCTGGGCATTGACTATGCTGATGGGCATCATAAAGAAACCCTCCATTCGCTCCTACTGGAGTACTAGCCCCATCTGCTCTACCCCCATTTTCTCCCAGACTATGTCGAGGAAGAGGTATGAAATGATTCTGCATTTCATGCACTTCAGCGACAACAGCCTGTGCCCCCCTAGGGAGCATCCCCAATTTGACAGGCTGTATAAAATCCGCCCCCTGATAACCCACTTTTCTGCCAGGTTTGCAGAGGCTTATACACCTGGAAGGAATATATGCGTTGATGAATCCCTAATGAAGTATAAGGGAAGGCTGGGATTCAAGCAGTATATTCCTTCCAAACGCTCCAGATATGGGGTAAAGGTGTATAAGCTCTGTGACAGCGAGACTGGGTATACTCAGGCCTTCCGGGTGTATGAGGGAAAGGATAGCCACCTTGACCCTCCAGGTTGCCCAGAACATATGGGAACCACTGGCAAGATTGTCTGGGACCTGATATTACCCCTAATGAACAAAGGGTATCACTTGTACTTAGACAATTTTTATACAAGTGTCCTTTTGTTCAAGCTACTGTATTGCTTTGATACAGTAGCTTGCGGTACAATTAAAAAGAACCGCGCAGGTTTCCCAGGACAGCTTGTACGCACCCGGCTACGAAGGGGGGAGACCTCAGCTCTGCGCCAAGAGGAGCTGTTGGCACTGAAGTACAGAGACAAGAAGGATGTATACCTTGTTACCACCATCCACACAGAGAGGACGGTGGCGGTTTCTGTACGTGGCAGAGCTGAGATCATAAGGAAGCCAGTGTGCATCAAGTCTTATAACCGGCATATGGGTGGGGTTGATCTGGCTGATCAGCTGCTGCAGCCCTATCTAATTATGCGGAAGACAAGGGCCTGGTACAAAAAGGTTGCAATTTACCTAATGCAGATTGCAACCCACAACGCTTTTTTGTTGTTCAAAAAAGCAAACCCCAGAGTTAAAAAGACTTTTTTACAGTTTCAGCTCCAGATTATTACGGGGATTTTGTACCATGATGCACCTGTTCCCCGGGCGGTGATGGGAGAGAGCAGAGTTGGGGCTACCCATTTTATTTTTAAAATCCCCCCTAATGCCACAAAGCAGAAACCACAAAAAAAATGCAGAGTCTGTACCAAGAGGGGGAAGAGAAGGGACACCATATATTACTGTCCTGATTGCCCTGGACAGCCTGCACTCTGCATTGGGGACTGCTTCAAGCGGTACCATACAATGGTCAATTTAAAAAAAAAATAAATACATTTGCTGTTACATATATATATATTTTTTTTGGTTATGTTTATAGTTAGATGTTTTTTTGTTTTTTTTACTTTTACTGTGCCAGATTTTTACATTTCACTACTCTATTTTTTTCTAAAATTGGGCCTGTTTTTTTTTTAACCAAAACCCCTGTCAAACCTATGCATGGGGGACATAGGTGTTCTCAGGGTGCCTTGCAGAAAACAACCTGAAGTATGTTTTTGTAATAACTTACAACAGTCTCTCCTAAATTATAGTCAAAAAGCAATGTGTCTGTAAAAATGAAAATTGAAAAATTACCACCATACACTTTCTCCAATTTTTTGGGCTAAAACGGTTGCTTCAAAGGCATCAAAGCACACCATATACAATACCTTGGGGTGTCAACATTTAAAAAATATACACTTTGAATGCAATAAATAAAAGTGGGGTATGCGATAGGCCCCAAACTAAAGATAGGCCTATCAGAAGAAATACTCTCATTTTTAATTACTAAAATCACAAGTCATAAAATTGTAACATAACCTTCCCAAAATCCTGGCAAACCTATGCATGGAGGGCATAGGTGTACTCAGGGTGCCTTGCAGAAAACAACCTGAAGTATTCTTTTGCAATAACTTACAACAATCTCTCCTAAATCATAGTCAAAAAGCAATGTGTCTGTAAAAATGAAAATTGAAAAATTACCACCATATACTTTCTCCAATTTTTTGGGCTAAAACGGTTGCTTCAAAGGCATCAAAGCACACCATATACAATACCTTGGGGTGTCAACATTTAAAAAATATACACTTTGAATGCAATAAATAAAAGTGGGGTATGTGATAGGCCCCAAACTAAAGATAGGCCTATCAGAAGAAATACTCTCATTTTTAATAACTAAAATCACAAGTCATAAAATTGTAACATAACCTTCCCAAAATCCTGGCAAACCTATGCATGGGGGGCATAGGTGTACTCAGGGTGCCTTGCAGAAAACAACCTAAAGTATTCTTTTGCAATAACTTACAACAGTCTCTCCTAAATCATAGTAAAAAAGCAATGTGTCTGTAACAATGAAAATTGAAAAATTACCACCATATACTTTCTCCAATTTTTTGGGCTAAAACGGTTGCATCAAAGTCATCAAACCACTCCATGTATAATACCTTGGGGGGTCAACTTTTTAAATATAATCACATTTATGGAAAACAAATAAATTGGGGTATGTTAAAGACCCCCAAAAAAAGACGATAGGCAAAGAAAATATGTTAAATGTGAAAAAAAATCACAAACACATGTCAGACATTTGGCATTGCACCGCCCAAACAAGCCACCAAACCTATGCATAGGTGGTATCACTGAACTCAGGAGATGTTGGTGACCACATATTGGTGTCTTCTTTGGTAGTAACACATAACAGGAGCTGTGAATCCATGTCTAAAGTACAATGTATGTGAAAAATAACACAAAGAAATGAATGCCCAATAGTTTGACAAAGACTAGTGGTTGAATTAGTGTATGGAAAGTGTTAAAACACCTGCATTTGAAATACCCTAGGATGTCTACTTTTCAAAAATATATGGTTTTATGGGGGTAAATTACATTGGCCGGCTTCAGAAATGTCTTAAATAGAACATGGGTGCATGGGATGTGAAAATGGGAAGTGTAAAAAATGGAATGCGCTTCCTAAAAATAAGGCCTTCTAGCCCCCAGAGAACCCAACACACCTATACATGGGTGGTATCACTGTACTCAGGAGATGTTGTTGAACACATATTGAGGTGTTTTTTGGCAGTAAACACATAACAGGAACTGAGAATCCATGCCTAAAGTACAATGTGTGTGAAAAATAACACAAAAAAATGACTACCCAAAAGTTTGACAAAGACTGGTGGTTAAATAAGTTCATGGAAAGTGTGAAAATACCAGCATTTCAAATACCCTAGGGGGTCTACTTCTCAAAAATATATGGTTTTATGGGGGTAAATTTCATTGACCGGCTTCAGAAATGTCCCAAATAGGACATGGGTGCATGATGACCGATGTGAAAATTCCAAGTTGAAAAACTGGAATGCGCTTCCTAAAAATAAGGCCTTCTAGCCCCCAGAGAACCCAACACACCTATACATGGGTGGTATCACTGTACTCAGGAGATGTTGTTGAACACATATTGAGGTGTTTTTTGGCAGTAACACATAACAGGAACTGAGAATCCATGCCTAAAGTACAATGTGTGTGAAAAATAACACAAAAAAATGACTACCCAAAAGTTTGACAAAGACTGGTGGTTGAATTAGTGCATGGAAAGTGTTAAAATACAAGCATTTGAAATACCCTAGGGTGTCTACTTTTCAAAAATATATGGTTTGATGGGGGTAAATTCCATTGACCAGCTTCAGAAATGTCCCAAATAGGACATGGGTGCATGATGACCGATGTGAAAATTCCAAGTTGAAAAACTGGAATGCGCTTCCTAAAATTAAGGCCTTTTAGCCCCCAGAGAACCCGACACACCTATACATGGGTGGTATCACTGTACTCAGGAGATGTTGTTGAACACATATTGAGTTTTTTTTTGGCAGTAACACATAACAGGAACTGAGAATCCATGCCTAAAGTACAATGTGTGTGAAAAATAACACAAAATAATGACTACCCAAAAGTTTGACAAAGACTGGTGGTTGAATTAGTGCATGGAAAGTGTTAAAATACAAGCATTTGAAATACCCTAGGGTGTCTACTTTTCAAAAATATATGGTTTGATGGGGGTAAATTCCATTGACCAGCTTCAGAAATGTCCCAAATAGGACATGGGTGCATGATGACCGATGTGAAAATTCCAAGTTGAAAAACTGGAATGCGCTTCCTAAAATTAAGGCCTTTTAGCCCCCAGAGAACCCGACACACCTATACATGGGTGGTATCACTGTACTCAGGAGATGTTGTTGAACACATATTGAGGTTTTTTTTGGCAGTAACACATAACAGGAACTGAGAATCCATGCCTAAAATACAATGTGTGTGAAAAATAACACAAAATAATGACTACCCAAAAGTTTGACAAAGACTGGTGGTTGAATTAGTGCATGGAAAGTGTTAAAATACAAGCATTTGAAATACCCTAGGGTGTCTACTTTTCAAAAATATATGGTTTGATGGGGGTAAATTCCATTGACCAGCTTCAGAAATGTCCCAAATAGGACATGGGTGCATGATGACCGATGTGAAAATTCCAAGTTGAAAAACTGGAATGCGCTTCCTAAAATTAAGGCCTTTTAGCCCCCAGAGAACCCGACACACCTATACATGGGTGGTATCACTGTACTCAGGAGATGTTGTTGAACACATATTGAGGTTTTTTTTGGCAGTAACACATAACAGGAACTGAGAATCCATGCCTAAAGTACAATGTGTGTGAAAAATAACACAAAATAATGACTACCCAAAAGTTTTACAAAGACTGGTGGTTGAATTAGTGCATGGAAAGTGTTAAAATACAAGCATTTGAAATACCCTAGGGTGTCTACTTTTCAAAAATATATGGTTTGATGGGGGTAAATTCCATTGACCAGCTTCAGAAATGTCCCAAATAGGACATGGGTGCATGATGACCGATGTGAAAATTCCAAGTTGAAAAACTGGAATGCGCTTCCTAAAATTAAGGCCTTTTAGCCCCCAGAGAACCCGACACACCTATACATGGGTGGTATCACTGTACTCAGGAGATGTTGTTGAACACATATTGAGGTTTTTTTTGGCAGTAACACATAACAGGAACTGAGAATCCATGCCTAAAATACAATGTGTGTGAAAAATAACACAAAATAATGACTACCCAAAAGTTTGACAAAGACTGGTGGTTGAATTAGTGCATGGAAAGTGTTAAAATACAAGCATTTGAAATACCCTAGGGTGTCTACTTTTCAAAAATATATGGTTTGATGGGGGTAAATTCCATTGACCAGCTTCAGAAATGTCCCAAATAGGACATGGGTGCATGATGACCGATGTGAAAATTCCAAGTTGAAAAACTGGAATGCGCTTCCTAAAATTAAGGCCTTTTAGCCCCCAGAGAACCCGACACACCTATACATGGGTGGTATCACTGTACTCAGGAGATGTTGTTGAACACATATTGATGTTTTTTTTGGCAGTAACACATAACAGGAACTGAGAATCCATGCCTAAAGTACAATGTGTGTGAAAAATAACACAAAATAATGACTACCCAAAAGTTTGACAAAGACTGGTGGTTGAATTAGTGCATGGAAAGTGTTAAAATACAAGCATTTGAAATACCCTAGGGTGTCTACTTTTCAAAAATATATGGTTTGATGGGGGTAAATTCCATTGACCAGCTTCAGAAATGTCCCAAATAGGACATGGGTGCATGATGACCGATGTGAAAATTCCAAGTTGAAAAACTGGAATGCGCTTCCTAAAATTAAGGCCTTTTAGCCCCCAGAGAACCCGACACACCTATACATGGGTGGTATCACTGTACTCAGGAGATGTTGTTGAACACATATTGAGGGTTTTTTTTGGTAGTAACACATAACAGGAACTGAGAATCCATGCCTAAAGTACAATGTGTGTGAAAAATAACACAAAATAATGACTACCCAAAAGTTTGACAAAGACTGGTGGTTGAATTAGTGCATGGAAAGTGTTAAAATACAAGCATTTGAAATACCCTAGGGTGTCTACTTTTCAAAAATATATGGTTTGATGGGGGTAAATTCCATTGACCAGCTTCAGAAATGTCCCAAATAGGACATGGGTGCATGATGACCGATGTGAAAATTCCAAGTTGAAAAACTGGAATGCGCTTCCTAAAATTAAGGCCTTTTAGCCCCCAGAGAACCCGACACACCTATACATGGGTGGTATCACTGTACTCAGGAGATGTTGTTGAACACATATTGAGTTTTTTTTTGGTAGTAACACATAACAGGAACTGAGAATCCATGCCTAAAGTACAATGTGTGTGAAAAATAACACAAAATAATGACTACCCAAAAGTTTGACAAAGACTGGTGGTTGAATTAGTGCATGGAAAGTGTTAAAATACAAGCATTTGAAATACCCTAGGGTGTCTACTTTTCAAAAATATATGGTTTGATGGGGGTAAATTCCATTGACCAGCTTCAGAAATGTCCCAAATAGGACATGGGTGCATGATGACCGATGTGAAAATTCCAAGTTGAAAAACTGGAATGCGCTTCCTAAAAATAAGGCCTTCTAGCCCCCAGAGAACCCAACACACCTATACATAGGTGGTATCGCTGTACTCAGGAGATGTTGTTGAACACATATTGAGGTGCTTTTTGGCAGTAACACATAACAGGAACTGAGAATCCATGCCTAAAATACAATGTGTGTGAAAAATAACACAAAAAAAATGACTACCCAAAAGTTTGACAAAGACTGGTGGTTGAATTAGTGCATGGAAAGTGTTAAAATACCAGCATTTGAAATACCCTAGGGTGTCTACTTTTCAAAAATATATGGTTTGATGGGGGTAAATTCCATTGGCCAGCTTCAGAAATGTCCCAAATAGGACATGGGTGCATGATGACCGATGTGAAAATTCCAAGTTGAAAAACTGGAATGCGCTTCCTAAAATTAAGGCCTTTTAGCCCCCAGAGAACCCGACACACCTATACATGGGTGGTATCACTGTACTCAGGAGATGTTGTTGAACACATATTGAGGTTTTTTTTGGCAGTAACACATAACAGGAACTGAGAATCCATGCCTAAAGTACAATGTGTGTGAAAAATAACACAAAATAATGACTACCCAAAAGTTTGACAAAGACTGGTGGTTGAATTAGTGCATGGAAAGTGTTAAAATACAAGCATTTGAAATACCCTAGGGTGTCTACTTTTCAAAAATATATGGTTTGATGGGGGTAAATTCCATTGACCAGCTTCAGAAATGTCCCAAATAGGACATGGGTGCATGATGACCGATGTGAAAATTCCAAGTTGAAAAACTGGAATGCGCTCCCTAAAAATAAGAGCTTTTAGCCCCCCGAGAACCCGACACACCTATACATGGGTGGTATCACTGTACCCAGGAGATGCTGCTGAAGACATATGAGGGTGTTATTTGGCAGTAACCCTTAATATTATCAGTAAATGTATTCTTAAATTGCTATTTTGTCAAAAAATCAAATTATTTTTTTTTCCCCCCCAAACTTTGGCATAGATTGGTGGTAAAATGGTTGCATGAAAAAAGTCAAAATACCCCAAGTTTAATACCTTAGGTTGTCTTCTTTTAAAAAATATATACATTTGAAGGGTTATTCAGGGATTCATGACAGATATTGGTGTTACAATGTAACTATCGCCAATTTTGAAAAAACATGGTTTTGAAATAGCAAAGTGCTACTTGTACTTATTGCCCTATAACTTGCAAAAAAAGCAAAGAACATGTAAACATTGGGTATTTATAAACTCAGGACAAAATTTAGAAACTGTTTAGCATTGGTATTTTATGGTGGTTGTAGATGTGTAAGAGATTTTGGGGCTCAAAGTTAGAAAAAGTGCATTTTTTTTCATTTTTTCCTCATATTTTATATTTTTTTTTATAGTAAATTATAAGATATGATGAAAAAAATGGTATCTTTAGAAAGTCCATTTAATGGCGAGAAAAACAGTATATAATATGTGTGGGTACAGTAAATGAGTAAGAGGAAAATTACAGTTAAATACAAACATCGCAGAAATGCAAAAATAGCCTTGGTCCCAGATGGTCAACAAATTGAAAAGTGGTCTGGTCACTAAGGGGTTAAAGATAACTTACCCCTTGAAGAAATGGAGCAGCTGCTTAAAAACCTGGATGAGCAGATTAAAGAATTTAAGCTTACCATCCAGGAACGAAAGAAACCGGAACGGTATACCGATGGGGACGGGATCCGTCCGGCAGAACAAGTGGCACTTCCGGTTCCGGGTACAGACGCAGGCGCACGCGTGGAGGAAGCGGGCGTTCTAGCCCTCAGGGGTCATCGTCTGAATCGATGTCGGGGGAATCCGACCTGGAGGCCTCAGGAAACGCCATGGGGGCCGCAAGCACAGGCGACACAAGTATGGCAGCAGCGCTCCAGCAGAGGAAGAACAGAGGGAGAGGGGGACGCCGTGTGATGACACGCAGCAGCAACAGGCAATAATTAACATCTCTCAGGTACGAGTCACAAATGATGAGCTGACAGTCCTGAATAAAGGACTTTCCTATTGCCCTCAACAGGACTATGACTATCTAGAACTACAAAAAGATCTATATTGGTTCTTTAGGACTATTAAGCTAAAAAGTTTCTTTACAAGTGTATCCCATTCTTCTCCAGAAACAATAGTGAGTAATGTTGACATTAATGCTATGCAAATGTTGAAATTAAAAAAGTTTGGGTTATTTAATAAAAGTACATTTACCCCTACACAGGTAGGTGCTGGGGTCCAGAGTTTTATCAAATTGGTTGATAATGATGTGGCTGACATGTGTAGAAAACACTATGGTAAACGGAAAAAGAGCCCTGTGGGACAAGGTTTATCTAAGAAAGAGTTGATGTCACTGAATTTGTTAAAAAATTACAAACAGCTCATCATTAAGGGGGCGGATAAGGGAGGTGCAATTGTACTTATGGACAAGGAATTTTATGTAAATGAAATCAAAACACAATTATCAGATACTGATGTGTATAAAAAATTGCCTATAAACCCAGTATTTAACATCCAAAAAGAGGTTGAGGGATGTGTTAACATTACAATCAAAAATGGAGTAATAGAGAAAGATATTGCAAAATTTCTTTTAGAATCAGAGGCTGTTACTCCTGTTTTATATACACTCCCTAAAGTGCATAAGTGTTTAACTTCTCCCCCTGGACGCCCCATTGTAGCTGTAATGGGCTCTATTTTATCTAAGGTTTCAATTTTTTTGGATAGAGCTTTGAGACCCCTTGTATTATCTAATTCCTATATTCAGAATACAAGTGATTTTATAGTTAAACTGCAGAACCTGTCTATTGATGGAAACAGGGGCATACTCTTTAGTCTGGATGTAGCATCTTTGTATACCTCCATCTCTCATGAGGCAGGTATTGGTGCGGTCACCAAGGTTTTGAGTCAAGATTCTAGTTTTTCACCATTGCAACAAGAATTTTTAATCCAGTTGTTAAGGATTGTATTATGTTGTAACTATTTTCTATTTGGTGATGATTATTACCTACAACTCCAAGGGACCGCCATGGGTTCCAATGTCGCCCCTACATACGCCAACATCTATATGAATACTTTTGAGGAATATTTTGTTTATAATCATCCATTATTTTTATCGTATGGCGCCACTTGGTGGCGCTATATAGATGACATTTTTGGAGTATGGTTGGGCGACATTGGAACCCTGGAGAAATTTATTAATGATTTTAATTCTGCTACTAGTAGGATTAAATTCAAACTGGTGTGGAGTGAGGAGAGTGTGGTTTTTCTTGACACTTGTGTATCAAAGACTTCACAGGGTCTATCCGTAGATTTGTATAAGAAAGAGACAGATTGCAATACCCTCCTCCATTACACCAGTGCCCACCCTCCATCTCTTCTCAGATCTTTACCTAGAAGCCAATTCCTTCGGGTTAGACGTATTGTGTCAAATGAAAATCTGGCTGAAATAAGACTAAGGGAGATGGGTGATCGGTTTCTAGCAAGGGGTTTGCCTAAGGATTTAATTGAGATAGAGTTAAGGAATGCTCTTGCCACATCTAGACAGTCCCTTCTAATTAAGAAAAACAATGTGGAAAAGGAGAAAGAAAAGTCTGATAGATTGGTCTTTATTAGCCAATATTCTTCTTTAAGTCTGAAAGTACAAAAATGTTTATTGAAACATTGGCATGTTTTGCAGACTTGTGAATCTGATGTTTCAGAATTTAGCAAACCTTTTGTGCCTGCCTATAAAAGAGGCAGAAATTTTAAAGATTCACTTGTTAGAGCAGATATTGGCCCCCTTAAAAAGAGGGGGGTTCAGAGCTATATAGGCAAGAAAAATTGGGGGAATTTCCCATGCCTTGGTTGCTCTAACTGCAACAGTATGATTAAAGGCCCCACCTTTAGCCATCCTAGGACTGGACGTATATTTTCTATTAAGGATTATTTTACATGCAATACAGAATATGTGGTGTATATGATTAAGTGTCCTTGTGGATTGGGGTACGTCGGGGAGACCACCCGTAGTATCCGTGAACGTATTGTTCAACACAAGAGCAGCATTAGGACTAAGAAATTGGATGCCCCAGTAGCTTGTCATTTTTTATCTGCTGGACATAATCTTAATCAGTTAAGATTCCAAGTTCTAGAGCATATTCCTATTCCTAGAAGGGGTGGGAATAGGGTTAAAATCCTTAAGAGCAGAGAAATGTTTTGGATTAATAAGTTGGGGACATTATACCCAAATGGGATGAATAGGGATTTTGACCTATCTGTGTGCCTTTAATACATTTCTGATTATGCACAATGTTGTTTAATTTTTTCTTTTTCTTCTATTTCAGATGACTGTGGATTTTGTTCTGTTTTTTTTTCTTGATGTATAGGTATACATAATTGTATTCCAATGTATATGAAGTTGTTGTGTTTAACACTAATGATATTGCAATGTATAACTTTGCTGACATTTACCTGTGTACCTAAATTAGGATGTAAGGGGTTAATTTGAAATGTGCAGTTTTACAGGTGTGTGGGTGTGGCTTAGATGGTATTTAAGGATGATTCTATATATAGTTTAGCCATACATGACTAAGGACTGTGTCCGAAACGTTGTTGTTTGATTTTTTGGTCTGGCTACTCCTCAAGCTGAATAAAGCAACTTGAAGAAAGATATTGGTGGTAGTAATTCATTTGCTGAGTATTCTTACTGCCTAACAGTAATTCATATACTGGGTATTGTTACTGCCTATCAGTAATTTATATACTGGGTATTGTTACTGCATAACAGTATTTCATATGCTAGTTATTGTTACTATCTAACAGTTATTGATATGCTGGGTATTGCTACTGCCTAACAGTTATTCATATGCTGGGTATTGTTACTACCTTACTGTAATTCACATACTGGGTATTGTTTCTGCCTTACAGTAACTAATATGCTGGGTATTGTTACTGCCTTACAGTAATTCATATACTGTTTCTTGTTACTGCCTTACATTAATTAATATATTGGGTAATGGTAATGCTTAACAGTAATTAGTATATTGGGTATCGTTACTGCCTTACAGTAATTCATATGCTGGGTATTGTTACTATCTAACAGTTATTGATATGCTGGGTATTGCTACTGCCTAACAGTTATTCATATGCTGGGTATTGTTACTACCTTACTGTAATTCACATACTGGGTATTGTTTCTGCCTTACAGTAACTAATATGCTGGGTATCGTTACTGCCTTACAGTAATTCATATGCTGGGTATTGTTACTGCCTTACAGTAATTCATATGCTGGGTATTGTTATTGCCATACAGTAATTCATATGGTGAGTATTGTGATCGCCTTACAGTAATTCATATGCTGGATATTGTTACTACCTAACAGTAATTCATAAGCCCGGTATTGCTACTGCCTAACAGTAATTCATATGCTGGGTATTGTTACTGCCTTACAGTTATTCATATGCTGGGTATTAATACTGTCTAACAATAATTCATATGCTGAATATTGTTATTACCCTACAGTAATTCATGTGATGAGTATTGTTACTGCCAGTAATTCATAAGCTGGGTATTGCTACTGATTAGCAGTATATCATAAGCTGGGTATCCTTACTGCCTTCATGCAATTAATTTGCTGGGTATTGTTACTTTCTAACAGTAATTCATATACTGCATACTGTTACTGCCTTACAGTAATTCATTTGCTGAGTATTCTTACTGCCTTACAGTAATTCATATGCTGAATATTGTTACTACCTTACAGTAATTCATATGTTGGGTATTATTACTACCTTACAGTAATTAATATGCTGGGTATTGTTACTGCCTTACAGTAATTCATATACTGTGTATTGTTACTGCCTTACATTAATTAATATGTTGGGTATTGTTAATGCTTAACAGTAATTAATATATTGGGTATCGTTACTGCCTTACAGTAATTCATATGCTGGGTATTGTTACTGCCTTAAAGTAATTCATATACTGGGTATTGTTACTGCCTTACAGTAATTCTTGAACTGGGTATTGTTACTGCCTTACAGTAATTCATATGATTGGTATTTTTACAGATTCACAGTCATTCATATGCTGGATATTGTTACTGCCTTACAGTAAATCATGTGCTGGGTATTGTTACTGCCTTACAGTAATTCATTTGCTGGGTATTGTTATTGTCATACAGTAATTCATTTGGTGGGTATTGTGATTGCTTTACAGTAATTCATATACTGTGTATTGTTTCTGCATTACAGTGATACATATGCTGGGTATTGTTACTGCCTAACAGTAATTCATAAGCTGGGTATTGCTACTGCCTAACAGTAATTCATATGCTGGGTATTGTTACTGCCTTACAGTAATTCATATGCTGGGTATTGTTATTGTCATAGAGTAATTCATTTGGTGGATATTGTGATTGCCTTACAGTAATTCATAAGCTGGTATTGCTACTGATTTGCAGTATATCATAAGCTGGGTATCGTTACTGCCTTCATGCAATTAATATGCTGGGTATTGTTACTTTCTAACAGTAATTCATATACTGTGTATTATTACTGCCTTACAGTAATTCATTTGCTGAGTATTCTTACTGCCTAACAGTAATTCATATACTGGGTATTGTTACTGCCTATCAGTAATTCATATACTGGGTATTGTTACTGCATAACAGTATTTCATATGCTGGTTATTGTTACTATCTAACAGTTATTGATATGCTGGGTATTGCTACTGCCTAACAGTTATTCATATGCTGGGTATTGTTACTACCTTACTGTAATTCACATACTGGGTATTGTTTCTGCCTTACAGTAATTAATATGCTGGGTATTGTTACTGCCTTACAGTAATTCATATACTGTTTTTTGTTACTGCCTTACATTAATTAATATATTGGGTAATGGTAATGCTTAACAGTAATTAATATATTGGGTATCGTTACTGCCTTACAGTAATTCATATGCTGGGTATTGTTACTGCCTTACAGTAATTCATATGCTGGGTATTGTTATTGCCATACAGTAATTCATATGGTGAGTATTGTGATCACCTTACAGTAATTGATATGCTGGATATTGTTACTGCCTAACAGTAATTCATAAGCTGGGTATTGCTACTGCCTAACAGTAATTCATATGCTGGGTATTGTTACTGCCTTACAGTTATTCATATGCTGGGTATTAATACTGTCTAACAATAATTGATATGCTAAATATTGTTATTACCCTACAGTAATTCATGTGATGAGTATTGTTACTGCCAGTAATTCATAAGCTGGGTATTGCTACTGATTTGCAGTATAGCATAAGCTGGGTATCCTTACTGCCTTCATGCAATTAATTTGCTGGGTATTGTTACTTTCTACCAGTAATTCATATACTGCATACTGTTACTGCCTTACAGTAATTCATTTGCTGAGTATTCTTACTGCCTAACAGTAATTCATATACTGGGTATTGTTACTGCCTAACACTAATTTATATACTGGGTATTGTTACAGCATAACAGTATTTCATATGCTGGTTATTGTTACTAACAGTTATTGATATTCTGGGTATTGCTACTGCCTAACAGTTATTCATATACTATGTATTGTTAATACCTTACTGTAATTTACATACTGGGTATTGTTACTGCCTTACAGTAATTCATATGCTGGGTATTGATACTACCTTACAGTAACTAATATGCTGGGTATTGTTACTGCCTTACAGTAATTCATATACTGTGTATTGTTACTGCCTTACATTAATTAATATATTGGGTATTGGTAATGCTTAACAGTAATTAATATATTGGGTATCGTTACTACCTAACAGTTATTCATATGCTGGGTATTAATACTGTCTAACAATAATTCATATGCTGAATATTGTTACTACCCTACAGTAATTCATAAGCCAGGTATTGCTACTGCCTAACAGTAATTCATATGCTGGGTATTGTTACTACCTAACAGTTATTCATATGCTGGGTATTAATACTGTCTTCCAATAATTCATATGCTGAATATTGTTATTACCCTACAGTAATTCATGTGATGAGTATTGTTACTGCCAGTAATTCATAAGCTGGGTATTGCTACTGATTAGCAGTATATCATAAGCTGGGTATCCTTACTGCCTTCATGCAAGCAATATGCTGGGTAGTGTTACTTTCTAACAGTAATTCACATACTGCGTATTGATACTGCCTTACAGTAATTCATTTGCTGAATATTCTTACTGCCTAACAGTAATTCATATACTGGGTATTGTTACTGCCTAACAGTAATTTATATACTGGGTATTGTTACTGCATGACAGTATTTTATATGCTGGTTATTGTTACTAACTAACAGTTATTGATATGCTGGGTATTGCTACTGCGTGACAGTTATTCATATGCTGGGTATTGTTACTACCTTACTGTAATTCACATACTGGGTATTGTTACTGCCTTACAGTAATTCATATGCTGGGTATTGTTACTACCTTATAGTAACTAATATGTTGGGTATCGTTCCTGCCTTACAGTAATTCATATACTGTGTATTGTTACTGCCTTACATTATTTAATATATTGGGTATTGGTAATGCTTAACAGTAATTAATATATTGGGTATCGTTACTGCCTTACAGTAATTCATATGCTGGGTATTGTTGCTGCCTTACAGTAATTCATATGCTGGGTATTGTTATTGCCATACAGTAATTCATATGGTGAGTATTGGGATTCATGTGATGAGTATTGTTACTGCCTTACAGCAATTAATATGCTGGGTATTGTAACTGCCTTACAGTAATTCATATGGTGGGTATTGTTCCAGCCTTAAATTAATTCATATGCTTGGTATAGTTACTGCCTTACAGTTATTCATATACTGAGTATTGTTACTGCCTAAAATGATTTCCTATGCTGGGTATTGTTACTACCTTACAGTAATTCACATACTGGGTATTGTTACTGCCTTACAGTAATTCAAATGCTTAATACTGTTACTACCTTACAGTAATTCATATGCTGTGTATTGTTACTACCTTACAGTAATTAAATGGACAGTCTACACCAGAATTGTTATTGTTTTAAAATATAGATAATCCCTTTATTACCCATTCCCCAGTTTTGCATAACCAACAAAATTATATTTATATACTTTTTACCTCTGTGATTATCTTGTATCTAAGCTCTGCAAACTGCCCCCTTATTTCAGTTCTTTTGACAGACTTGCAGTTTAGCCAATCACTGCTGGCTCCCAGATAACTTCACGTGCATAAGCACAGTGTTATCTATATGAAAAACATGAACTAACAGCCTCTAGTGGTGAAAAACTGTTAAAATGCATTCTGAAAAGAGGTGGCCTTCAAGGTCTAAGAAATTAGCATATGAACCTCCTAGGTTAAGCTTTCAACTAAGAATACCAAGAGAACAAAGCAAAATTGGTGATAAAAGTAAATTGGAAAATTGTTTAAAATGACATGCCCTATCTGAATCATGAAAGTTTATTTTGGACTAGACTGTCCCTGTAATATGCTGGGTATTGTTACTGCCTTACATTAATTCATATACTGTGTATTGTTACTGCCTTACATTAATTAATATATTGGGTATTGTTAATGCTTAAGAGAAATTAATATATTGGGTATCTTTACTGCCTTACAGTAATTCATATGCTGGGTATTGTTACTGCCTTAAAGTAATTCATACACTGGGTATTGTTACTGCCTTACAGTAATTCTTGTACTGGGTATTATTACTGCCTTACAGTAATTCATATACTGGGTATTGTTACTGCCTTACAGTAATTCATATGATTGGTATTTTTACTGCTTCACAGTAATTCATATGCTGGGTATTGTTACTGCCTTACAGTAAATCATGTGCTGGGTATTGTTACTGCCTTACAGCATTTCATATGCTGGGTATTGTTATTGTCATACAGTAATTCATATGCTTGATATTGTTACTGCCTAACAGTAATTGATAAGCTGGGTATTGTTACTGATTAGTATATATCATATGCTTTGTATCGTTACTGCCTTCATGCAATTAATATGCTGTGTATTGTTACTACCTTACAGTAATTCATATACTTTGTTTTGTTACTGCCTTGCAGTAATTCATTTGCTGAGTATTCTTACTGCCTTACAGTAATTCATATACTGGGTATTGTTACTGCCTAACAGTAATTTATATACTGGGTATTGTTACTGCATAACAGTATTTTATATGCTAGTTATTGTTACTATCTAACAGTTATTGATATGCTGGGTATTGCTACTGCCTAATAGTAATTCACATATTGGTTATTGTTGCTGCCTTATAGTAATTCATATGCTGAGTTTTGCTACTGCCTAACAGTAATTCATATGCTGGGTATTGTTTCTGATTAGTAGTATATCATAAGCTGGGTATCGTTACTGCCTTCATGCAATTAATATGCTGGGTATTGTTACTTTCTAACAGTAATTCATATACTGTGTATTGTTACTGCCTTACAGTAATTATTTTGCTGAATATTCTTACTGCCTAACAGTAATTCATATACTGGGTATTGTTACTGCCTAACAGTAATTTATATTCTGGGTATTGTTATTGCATAACAGTATTTCATATGCTGGTTATTGTTACTATCTAACAGTTATTGATATGCTTGGTATTGCTACTGCCTAACAGTAATTCATATACTGGGTATTGTTACTTCCTTACTGTTATTCATATATTGCGTATTGTTACTGCCTTACAGTAATTCATATGCTAGGTATTGCTACTGCCTAACAGTTATTCATATGCTGGGTATTGTTACTGCCTTACAATAATTAATATGCTTGGTATTGTTACTGCCTTACAGTTATTCATATACTGAGTATACCTTACAGTAATTCATATACTGGGTATTGTTACTGCCTAACAGTAATTCATATGCTGTGTATTGTTACTACCTTACAGTAATTCATATACTGCATATTGTTACTGCCTAACAGTAATTCATAGCAAGGATTTTCAGTCCTGCAGCGCTCAGACTCTGGCTCCAACCTGAAGCGTTCTTCAGCGTTGACAAGTTCAGAAGAAATGGTTATGTGATAGGTGCAAGGAGACCGCATCTGTCACGGCAGTAAGTACAAACACAAAGTAAAGAGGTACTACACACTCAAAAGCAAGCCTCTCCAGATGCCGGCTGTAATAAAACTTAAAAAATGTATTCATTCATATTAAAACACACAATCCTAGTGAAGTATACAAAACAAGATAAAGGAACACTTGTAGCAAGCTGTACATGTTTTGAGCTTCTCCCACCCCTTGCTCACAGCTGGTGTGCAAGGGCTGGGAGGAGTCTTACAGTAATACATATGCTGAGTATTGTTACTGCCTTACAGTAATACATATGCTGGGTATTGTTACTGCCTTACAGTAATACATATGCTGGGTATTGTTACTGCCTTACAATAATTAATATGCTTGGTTATTGTTACTGCCTTCCAGTAATTCATATACTGAGAATTGTTACTGCCTTACAGTAATACATATGCTGGGTATTGTTACTGGCTTACAGTAATTTGTATGCTAAGTATTGTTACTGCCTTACAGTAATTCATATGCTGGGTATTGTTACTGCCTTACAGTAATTCATATACTGAGAATTGTTACTGCCTTACAGTAATACATATGCTGGGTATTGTTACTGGCTTACAGTAATTTGTATGCTAAGTATTGTTACTGCCTTACAGTAATTCATATGCTGGGTATTGTTACTGCCTTACTGTAATTCAAATTCTGGGTAATGTTATTGCCTTACAGTAATTCTTATGCTGAGTATTGTTACTGCCTTACTGTAATTCATATGATGGGTATTGCCACTGCCTTACTGTAACTCATGTGCTGGATTTTGTTACTGCCCTACAGTAATTCACATGCTTGGTATTGTTACTTTCTTACAGTAATTTATATACTGGGTATTGTTACTGCTTAACAGTAATTCATATGCTGGTATTGTTACCACCTTACAGTAATTCATATACTGGGTATTGTTACTGCCTTACAGTAATACATATGGTGGGTATTGCTACTGACTAATTTGCTGGGCATTCTTACTACCTAAATTCACATGCTGGATATTGTTACTGCCTAACATTAATTCATATGCTGTTTATATGCTGGGTGTTGTTTCTGACTATCAGTAATTTATATGCTGGGTATTGTTACTGGCCTACAGTAATTCATATGCTAGGTATTGTTACTGCATAACAACAATTAATATACTGGGTGTTGTTATTGCGTAAAAGTAATTCATATGCTGGGTATTGTTACTGCCTTACAGTAATTCATATGGTGAGTTTTGCTACTGCCTTACAGTAATTCATATACTGGGTATTGCTACTGCCTAACAGTAATTCACATGCTGGGTATTGTTACTGCCTAACATTAATTCATATGCTGTTTATTTTTACTGCCTTACAGTATATCATTTGCTGGGTATTGTTACTGCCTTACAATAATTTATATGATGGGTATTGTTACTGGCCTACAGTAATTCATATGCTAGGTATTGTTACTGCATAACAACAATTAATATGCTGGGTGTTGTTATTGCGTAAAAGTAATTCATATGCTGGGTATTGTTACTGCCTTACAGTAATTCATATGCTGAGTTTTGCTACTGCCTAACAGTAATTCATATGCTGGGTATTGCTACTGCCTAACAGTTATTCCTATGCTGGGCATTGTTACTGCCTTACAGTAATTCATATGGTGGGTATTGTTACTGCCCCACAGTAATTCATATACTGGGCATTGTTACTGCCTTACAATAATTCATAATCTGGGCATTGTTACTTACTAACAGTAATTTATATAGTGGGTATTGTTACTGCATAACATCAATTAATATTTTGGGTATTGTTACTGCCTAACAGTAATTCATATGCTGGGTATTGTTACTGCCTAGCTGTAATTCATATGCTGGGTATTTTTACTGCCTTACAGTATTTCATATGCTGGGTATTGTTACTGGCCTACAGTAATTCATATGCTAGGTATTGTTACTGTATAACAACAATTAATATGCCAGATATTGTTATTGTGTAACAGTAATTTATATGCTGGGTATTGTTACTGCCTTAAAATATTTCATATGCTGAGTATTGTTACTGCCTTACAGTAATTTATATGCTGGGCATTGTTACTGCCTAACAGCAACCAATATGCTGGGTATTGTTATTGCCTAACAGTCACCTAGATTATGAGTTATGTGCGCTATAGGGAAATTAACGAACGCAACAAAAGTTGCATTATTTAACCCCCTTTAGCGCAGCCATTACAAGTTTGCAAACAGCCGGCTTGTGCGTGCGATATGGCTGCGTTGAGCTCCATACCGCACATAATACAAGCGCTGTTTTGTCGTGCTCGTGCACGCTTTCCCCATAGACATCAGTGGGGAGAGTGGGTCAGAAAAAAGCCTTACACCTGCGATCACAGACAGAAAAGCTCCGTATCACAGTCCCATTGATGTCTATGGGGAGAAATAAAGTTATGTTTAAACCTAACACCTTAACATAAACCCGACTCTAAACACCCCTAATCTTCTGCCCCCGACATCGCCGACACCTACATGATGTTATTAACCCCTAATCTTCCACTCCCGATATCGCCGCCACCTAAATAAAGCAATTAACCCCTAATCTGCCTCCCCATCAACGCTGACACTATACTAAAGTTATTAACCCCTATTCTCCTATACTCTAATATCGCCCACACTATAATAAATCTATTAACTCCTATTCCGCCACTCCCCGACATCGCTGCCACTAAATAAAGGTTTTAACCCCTAAACCTCTGGCCTCCCACATCACTGCCACTAAATAAACCTATTAACCTCTAAGCCGCCAGCCCCCCTCATCACAACAACCTAAATTAAACTATATATTAACCCCTAAACCTAACGTAACCCTAACCGTAACCCTAAACCTAACCGTAACCCTAGCACCCCCTAACTTTAACATAATTAACTTAGTTGTTTTAATTTGACAGGTAAGTTTTAATTTAATTTAAAATAGAGAAATTGTAATTTTAATCTAAAGTTAGGTGGGCGTTAGGTTTAGGGGTTACTAGTTTAAATTAGTTTATTGTGATGTGGGGGGCTTTTGTTTTAGGGGTTAATAGTTTAATTTAGTATAATTTGTTGTGGGAGGGCTTGCGGTTTAAGGGTTAATAGGTTTATTATAGTGGCAGCGGTGTAGGGCTTAATAACTTTAGTATAGTGGGGGACGATGTGGGTCAACGGCAGCTTAGGGGTTAATAATATTTAAATAGTGTTTGCTATGCAGGAGGACGGCCTTTTAGGGGTTAATAACTTTATTATAGTGGTGACGATATCAGGGAGCGGTGGAATAGAGGTTAATATATTTTATAAGTGGCGGCGATGTCGGGAGTGGCAGATTAGGGTTAATACATTTAATAAAGTGTTTGAAATGCGGGAGGGCCTCAGTTTAGGGGTTAATAGGTAGTGTATGGGTGTTAGTGTACTTTGTAGCAGTTTAGTTATACGATTTGTAGCGTAAAACTCATAACTACTGCTTTTAGATTGCAGAACGGATCGTGTCGGTATAGGCTGGAAAGCAAGCTTTTTAGCCTCACCGCAAAACTCGAAATGGCTGCGCTATGGAAGTCCCATGAAAAAACATAATTTTTACGTGTGCGGGACTGACGTTATGTTACAGTCTAAAAGGCTTGTGGTGCAGCTATACCAAAAAGACTTGTAATGGCTGCAGTGCTGTTTTAACTCTGAAATGGCCATTTTTTTCAGCGTTAAAACACGAACGCAAAACTTGTAATCTAGGTGAGTAATTCTTATGCTGAGTATTGTTACTGCCTTTCGGTAATTCATATGCTTGGTATTGTTACTGCCTTTCGGTAATTCATATGCTGGGTATTGTTTCTGCCTTACAGCAATTAATATACTTGGTATTGTTACTGCCTTACATTAATTCATATGCTGGTTATTGTTACTGCCTTACAGTAATTCATATACTGGGTATTGTTACTGCCTTACAGTAATTCATATGCTGAGTATTGTTACTGCCTTACAGTAATTCATATGCTGAGTATTGTTACTGCATTACAGTAATTCATATGCTGGGTATTTTTACTGCCTAACAGTAATTCATGTGCTGGGTATTGTTGCTGTCTTACAGTAATTCATATGCTGGATATTGTTACGGTCTTACAATAATTCATGTACTGGGTATTGTTACTGCCTAACAGCAATGAAAATACTGAGTATTTTTACTGGCATACAGTTATTCATATGCTGGTTATTGTTACTGCCTACAGTAATTAATATACTGGGTATTGTTATTGCCTAACAGCAGTTAAAATACTGGGTTTTATTTCTGCCTTAGAGTAATTCATATGCTCGGTATTGTTACTGCCTACAGTAATTCATATCCTGGGTATTGTTACTGCCTTACAGTAATTTATATACTGGGTATTGTTAATGCCTAACAGCAATTAATATCTTTGGCATTGTTACTGCCTAACAGTAATTTATATAGTGGGTATTGTTACTGCCTAACAGCAATTAATATTTTGGGTATTGTTACTGTGTAACAGTAATTCACATGCTGGGTATTGTTACCGCCTTACAGTATATCATATGATGAGTATTGTTACTGCCTTATATTAATTCATATGCTGGGTATTGTTACTGCTTAACAATAATTAATCTTATGCTGGGAATTGTTACTGCCTTACAGTAATTCATATGCTGGGTATTGTTACTGCCTTACAGTAATTCATTTACTGGGTATTGTTACTGCCTAACAGCAATTAATTTGCTGGGTATTGTTATTGTGTAACAGTATTTCATATGCTGGGTATTGTTACTGCCTTACATTAATTCATATGCTGAGTTTTGTTACTGCCTTACAGTAATTTGTATGCTGGGTATTGCTACTGCCTAACAGTTAATCCTATGCTGGGTATTGTTACTGCCCCACAATAATTAATATATTGGGAATTGTTACTGCCTTACAGCAATTAATATCTTTGGAATTGTTACTGCCTAACAGTAATTGATATACTGGGTATTGTTACTGCCTAACAGTAATTAATATCTTGGGTATTGTAAATGGATTACAGTAAATCATATGCTGGGCATTGTTATTTCCTTACAGTAATTCATATGCTGGGTATTGTTACTGTCTTACAGTAATTCATATGCTGGTTATTGTTACTGCCTTACAGTTAATCATATATTGGGTATTATTACTTCCTTGCATTAATTCCTACGCTGGCTATTGTTACTGTCTTACAGTTATTCATATGCTGGGTATTGTTACTGTTTTACAGCAATTAATATACTAGGTATTGTTACTGCCTTACAGTAATTTATATGCTGGTTATTGTTACTGCCTTACAGTAATTCATATGCTTAGTATTGATACTGCCTTACAGTAATTCATATGCTGAGTTTTGTTACTGCCCCACAGTAATTTATATACTGGGAATTGTTACTGCCTAGCAGCAATTAATATCTTTGGTATTGTTACTGCCTAACAGTAATTCATATGCTGGGAATTTTTACTTCCTTACAGTACATCATATGATGAATATTGTTTCTGCCTCACAGTAATTAATATGCTGGGTATTGTTACTGCCTAATAGTAATTAATATGCTGGATATTGTTATTGCGTAACAGTAATTCATATGTTGGGTATTGTTACTGCCTAATAGTAAATCCTATGCTAGGTATTGTTACTGCCTTACAGTAATTAATATGCTTGGTATTGTTACTGCCTAACAGCAACTATTATGCTGGGTATTGTTATTGCCTAACAGTAATTCATGTGCTTGGTGTTGTTACTGCCTTACAGTAACTCACATGCTGGGTATTGTTACTACGTTACAGTAAATCATATGCTGGGTATTTTTACTTCCTTACAGTAATTCATATGCTGGGTATTGCTACTGTCTTACAGTAATTCATATGCTGGGTATTTTTACTGCCTAACAGTAATTCATATGTTGGGTATTGTTACTGCCTAACAGTAATTCATATGCTGGGTATTGTTACTGCCTTAAAGTAATTCCTATGCTGGGTATTGATACTGGCTTACTGTAATTCATATGCTGGGTATTGTTACTGCCTTACAGTAATTCATACACTGGGTATTGTTACTGCCTTACAGTAATCCATATGCTGTGTATTGTTACTGCCTTACAATAATTAATATACTGGGTATTGTTACTGCCTTACAGTAATTCATATACTGGGTATCGTTACTGTCTTACTGTAATTCATATGCTGGGCATTGTTACTGCCTTAAAGTAATTCATATGCTTTTTTAACTTTGATGTTGCAATAAAGGAACTTTTTATCAGCAAATCCGCCTTCTCTCTCTCTCTTTTCCTATTGTTACTACCTTACAGCAATTAATATACTTGGTATAGTTACTGATTTACAGTAATTCATATATTTAGTTTTGTTACTGCCTTAGAGTAAATCATATGCTAGGTATTGTTACTGCATTACATTAATTCATATGATCTGTATTTTTACTGTGTAACAGTAATTCATATGCTGAGTATTGTTACTGCCTTACAATTATTCATATGATGGGTATTTGTTACTGCCTAACAGTAATTCATATGTTGAGTATTGTTACTGTCTAACAGTAAGTCATATGCTGGGTATTGTTACTGCCTTACAGTAATTACTATGCTGGGTATTGTTACTGCTTTATAGTAATCCATATGCTGGGAATTGTTACTGCCTTACTGCAATTCATATGCTGGATATTGTTACTGCCTTACAGTAATTCATACACTGGGTATTGTTACTGCCTTACAGTAATTCATACACTGGGTATTGTTACTGCCTTACTGTAATTCATATGTTGGATATTCTTACTGCCTTACAGTAATTCATACACTGGGTATTGTTACTGCCTTACAGTAATCCATATGTTGGGTATTGTTACTGCATTACAGTAATCAATATGCTGGGTATTGTTACTGCCTTACAATAATTAATATACTGGGCATTGTTACTGCCTTACAGTAATTCATATGCTGGGTATCGTTACTGCCTTACTGTAATTCATATGCTGGATATTGTTACTGCTGGGTATTAGAAAAAAAACGGCACTGAAAATTACCTTTACATTGTGGTCTATGGGAAATTTGTGTTCCTATAGACCACAATATAAATATATATGTATATGCATATATATATATATATATATATATATATATATATATATATATATATATATATATATATATATATATATACAGGGAGTGCAGAATTATTAGGCAAGTTGTATTTTTGAGGATTAATTTTATTATTGAACAACAACCATGTTCTCAATGAACCACAAAAACTCATTAATATCAAAGCTGAATAGTTTTGGAAGTAGTTTTTAGTTTGTTTTTAGTTATAGCTATTTTAGGGGGATATCTGTGTGTGCAGGTGACTATTACTGTGCATAATTATTAGGCAACTTAACAAAAAACAAATATATACCCATTTCAATTATTTATTTTTACCAGTGAAACCAATATAACATCTCAACATTCACAAATATACATTTCTGACATTCAAAAACAAAACAAAAACAAATCAGTGACCAATATAGCCACCTTTCTTTGCAAGGGCACTCAAAAGCCTGCCATCCATGGATTCTGTCAGTGTTTTGATCTGTTCACCATCAACATTGCGTGCAGCAGCAACCACAGCCTCCCAGACACTGTTCAGAGAGGTGTACTGTTTTCCCTCCTTGTAAATCTCACATTTGATGATGGACCACAGGTTCTCAATGGGGTTCAGATCAGTTGAACAAGGAGGCCATGTCATTAGATTTTCTTCTTTTATACCCTTTCTTGCCAGCCACGCTGTGGAGTACTTGGACGCGTGTGATGGAGCATTGTCCTGCATGAAAATCATGTTTTTCTTGAAGGATGCAGACTTCTTCCTGTACCACTGCTTGAAGAAGGTGTCTTCCAGAAACTGGCAGTAGGACTGGGAGTTGAGCTTGACTCCATCCTCAACCCGAAAAGGCCCCACAAGCTCATCTTTGATGATACCAGCCCAAACCAGTACTCCACCTCCACCTTGCTGGCGTCTGAGTCGGACTGGAGCTCTCTTCCCTTTACCAATCCAGCCACGGGCCCATCCATCTGGCCCATCAAGACTCACTCTCATTTCATCAGTCCATAAAACCTTAGAAAAATCAGTCTTGAGATATTTTTTGGCCCAGTCTTGACGTTTCAGCTTGTGTGTCTTGTTCAGTGGTGGTCGTCTTTCAGCCTTTCTTACCTTGGCCATGTCTCTGAGTATTGCACACCTTGTGCTTTTGGACACTCCAGTGATGTTGCAGCTCTGAAATATGGCCAAACTGGTGGCAAGTGGCATCTTGGCAGCTGCACGCTTGACTTTTCTCAGTTCATGGGCAGTTATTTTGCACCTTGGTTTTTCCACATGCTTCTTGCGACCCTGTTGACTATTTTGAATGAAACGCTTGATTGTTCGATGATCACGCTTCAGAAGCTTTGCAATTTTAAGAGTGCTGCATCCCTCTGCAAGATATCTCACTATTTTTTACTTTTCTGAGCCTGTCAAGTCCTTCTTTTGACCCATTTTGCCAAAGGAAAGGAAGTTGCCTAATAATTATGCACACCTGATATAGGGTGTTGATGTCATTAGACCACACCCCTTCTCATTACAGAGATGCACATCACCTAATATGCTTAATTGGTAGTAGGCTTTCGAGCCTATACAGCTTGGAGTAAGACAACATGCATAAAGAGGATGATGTGGTCAAAATACTAATTTGCCTAATAATTCTGCACTCCCTGTATATATATATATGCTTACTATGCTTACTAGAAATGCGAATGTGAGCTTGCGTTCACATTGAGATTTATTTTGTAATACGAGCGCACATTATCGTGTGTAGGTATTACAAAGTGGAGCGCTGGTATTACAAAGTGGAGCACTTATATGGCCTGCATGCAAGCGATATTTAGCTTTCCACTTCTAATCTAGCCCTATTTAGCAACAGTGTTTGCAACAATGTTTGAAACAATGTTATACATATAGTGCATTTCCTTTAATCCAGTTAAGGAACCAAAATGTTATTTAAAATGGAGATCAGTTGCTCTTTATTCTGTAACATAAAAACAAAACGCGCAGGCAGAAAAGTAATTTTCATATTTATTTCTTAAAAAAATATTAATGAAAAAAGTCTGGATTTCGGAATAATTATGGATTTATTCATTTCAGATTTTTGGTTTTGTTCCTGTATTATTTTTTTAAAGCTTTACTAGTGAAGGCTGGCATCCCTCTGTATATAGCTACCTGTTTCAAAGCTACATTTATTTTAATTTGAACCCTTCTCTAAGTATGACATATTGGGACCTATCTATCAAGCTCCGGATAGAGCTTGAGGCCCCATGTTTCTGGCGAGCCTGCAGGCTCGACAGAAACACCAGTTATGAAGCAGCGGTCTAAAGACCGCTGCTCCATAACCTGTCCGCCTGCTCTGAGCAGGCGGACAGACATCGCTGCAATTCAACCCGATCGAGTACGATCAGGTTGATTGACACCCCCTGCTGGCGATTCTGCAGGGTGCGGCGTTGCACCAGCAGCTCTTGTGAGCTGCTCGGGCAATGCTGAATACGGAGAGCATATTGCTCTCCGTATTCAGCGCGGTCTGGCGGACCTGATCCGCACTGTCGGATCAGGTCCACCAGACTTTGTTAAATAGAGGCCAAAGTCTGATTTATTAAGGACACTCCTATGTAAGTATTACATGAAGTCTGATTTATTCAGGACACCCCTATGTAAGTATTACATGAAGTCTGATTTATTCAGGACACCCCTATGTAAGTATTACATGAAGTCTGATTTATTCAGGTCAGGACACCCCTATGTAAGTATGACATGAAGTCTGATTTATTCAGGACACCCCTATGTAAGTATGACATGAAGTCTGATTTATTCAGGACACCCCTATGTAAGTATGACATGAAGTCTGATTTATTCAGGACACCCCTATGTAAGTATGACATGAAGTCTGATTTATTCAGGACGCCCCTATGTAAGTATGATATGAAGTCTGATTTATTCAGGACACCCATATGTAAGTATGACATGAAGTCTGATTTATCCAGGACACCCCTATGTAAGTATGACATGAAGTCTAATTTATTAAGGACACCCCTATGTAAGTATGACATGAAGTCTGATTTATTCAGGACAGGTACAGGAGGGTTTTTATGTTTGTTTGTTTTGGGTGGGGTTAAACAAAAAAGAAATACATTTTGAATGTTCTTTTTAGATAAAACAAAGAACAAAGTTCCTAATTCCCTTTTATCGTGTGTTCCTTTAGCTAAAGCAGCAATTTTTGGGAGCTAACAGAAATAAGAGATTCCATAATTTTTTTCATGGACCCTGTATTATCCTTTCCCTGGTGACAAGTGAACTCACAACTCCTGAACCACATAATCACTTACACACAACACAACTGCTTCCCAACAGCTAGTGCCCTCTCATTCCTTAGCCATCAAATCACACAGAATGGGATACCACAATTGCACAGAACACAGCTTGTGAAATAAACTCACCAGTGTGTGAGAGGGGTCAATATCATACTACATAGATACAACAAAGCATTCATTACCGGTCAGATGGAAACAGTCATCCTCGCTGTGCTGCATTTTATTCCACTTCTTCTGGTCTTGGAATTTGTCCTGATACACTGTGTGATCTTATATAGCAGAAGTGCAAAATCAGAGAGATTTTTGGTTTGGCACATTTAAGAGATTGAATAAGGGAATTGAAACCTCCCCGCTGAGTGCAGTTTCCTTATTTCTTCAAATGCAGCAGAAAATAGTTTCTGCTAACTACAGCTTATACGCTGGGTTACATAGGAAACAAATTGCCAAGACTAGATGGTTAACTGAGAATTTAATTTTGCTGGATAATAAGTTACTATGTGAAAAAAACACTTTTACAGAAACAATTCTACATTTTCAGGATACTAACTTGTTCCATCCTAACAATGGGTTAAAATCTGTAAAACCCATTCTTGAAACTAATAACATGGTGCCAGCCAGCAGTCAGGTGCTGCTATGATTCTGGACATTTAGGGCCAGTTTACGAGTTTGCGCTCAACTGAGTAATACCAGCGCAGAACTAGAGAAGCGAAATCGCCCAGCGATGGGCAACACATGTAAATATACATGTATATGATTATATATATGTATGTGTTAATATGTGTATATACACATATTAACACATAAATATATATTTATATAAGCATAAACATATATATATATATTTACAGGGAACACACAGTTCCCATAGTAAATGTAAAGGCACTTTTCAGTGCGTTTTCTTTTTCTAACACCCCTCAGCCGACACTTTTAACCCCTAGAAACTGCTCCATGCAGTATTTTTTGCAGAAAAAAAGAAGACTCTTTATTTTGGGGTCAATAGGGGCAGTTTTTGAAAATTAACCAGAGATCTGACTGCTATTGTTAACTTGCGGTAGCAATAACCAGCCACTTGCATTAGCTGGTTATTTATTGTGCGCTCGCAAACATGCAAATTTGTAATTATGTGATAAATGTAATTATTACTTCTGTGGTTTCTATATTTGTGATTATTTTTTTAAACACTTGTGTATTTATTGCATGAGAACCAGTAGTTACTTAGATACAGTAGATAGTGTTAATAAATGTTAATAATTGCAACATGATTTTTTATTTAAAGCATCATTAAATACAGTAAAACTTTATAGTAAAATTTAAATTAAAAAGATAATACGTTAACAATATATTGAAAATATAATATATTAACACTTTGAATTTCAACCGAGCAATATGTTTTTTTTTTTCTGATGATTTTCAACATTTCCTTTCATTTCCCTGTCTCTTGTACCATGTGACAGCTTTCTACAAGTCACAGACTCATACACTTACAACCTTTTCAGCAAAGCTTACAAAGAGAACAATGTAAACTTGATAGATGTAGTATATTGCATTTTTTTAACTGCATACTCTCCAGATCTTGAAGGACCGATTTTCATAATCAACAAACTCATGATAAAAAGACAATGCAATAGCACTTGGTCTGAACTTCAAATGAGAAGTAGATTTTTTCCTGATACAGTTATGTCTATTTCCACTCCTCCTGTATCATGTGACAGCCATCAGCCAATCACAAATGCACATATGTGTATTCTGTGAATTCTTGCACATGCTCAGTAGGAGCTGGTGACTCAAAAAGTGTAAATATAAAAAGACTGTGCACATTTTGTTAATGGAAGTAAATGGGAAAGTTGTTTAAAATTGCTGCTCTATCTGAACCATTAAAGTTTAATTTTGACTTGAGTGTCCCTTTAAATGCTTCATGTTGACCTTTATACCTTATACTTTCCAATACAGTCTATGAGGACCTTTGGCATTGGCATTGTACCTGACAAAACGCATTAGATTGTGGATAAGTATGATTTTTTTATACCAGTAGCCTGCTTTTTTTATTTTTGTTTTGCCTCCTGCTCTGTTGACATCTAGGCCCCGATGA
The DNA here is from genome assembly GCF_027579735.1 of Bombina bombina. Lineage (NCBI taxonomy): Eukaryota > Metazoa > Chordata > Amphibia > Anura > Bombinatoridae > Bombina > Bombina bombina. The sequence continues at coordinate 1,403,014,542 of NC_069500.1, forward strand.
TCGAAAGTGAAGCGAGGCGGCAAGATATTCAAAAGGAATCCATTGCAATGTGGAGAAAGCCGACAAAATATCAAAATGGCTGACAATTCTGTTTAAAGGCCGCATCGCTGACAGGCGTTTATACCTTTCAGTGAGTGGTGATGCTGCTCTGATACTGGCAATATATTCAAACCAGCATCGCCACGCACATCGCAGGTGTAATGTAAATGATCCCATTACACAGTACTGTATGACAATACAATTTACATTTGTCACCAGAAACTCATCCCCTGTTCGTACAATACAATAGTGAATTAAACAGATCAGTAATACACCTATAGGAGCAGGGGGATTTGCGATCGTGTTTTACTTATAATATTGCAATCTCACAGTACCAAACGTGTTATATATTAAAGTGATGGTAAATAAAGTGGAGGTTAAAGGGACAGTCAACACTAACATGATTGTATATTGAAAATAAAAAACCGAAGATGCGCCTGCACTATACCCCTCCTGCCTTGCCGCCTTGCTTCTTTCCTAATCAGCGTCGCTAACCTCTCTAATAACCGGTAAATATGGCAGCCGAACTCCCCCCACCGTTACGTAGCTGCCTTCTTCTTCAACTGATAAGCAAATCAGAATCCAGTCCTCGGACAGAAAATCACACCTAAAGTTTACATACATATTGTAACATTATTCTATAGAATACATATACATTAAATAAGGTATATATGTAATTCATATACCACCTCACCAGCTCCTATAGTTTTAAAAGGAAGATTTTTTATTAACAGAGTCGATCGCAGACATGACAATAGCATAGGCGTTCGTGAGAAGTTAAAGAGCTTAAAGGGCGCTTCATGGGAGTAACACGCATGCTAATGGGGAAACATCACCATGGGTTTCTATTATAGTCAAAGCTCTGTCCTCCATCTTAGCTATCCCCTCTTCCACCTGCTTTTTAGTGGTGATATTTCCCAGTGGGACAAATCTAATTAATTTACAGTGAAACTAAATATATATATGCATCATTTGAAGTGTTCCTACACAGAAAATATTTTTTATTTTTGCGAATGCACTGTCTATTTTGTGTAAACACGCTTTGAAGACAGCTCTCCCGTTGCCTACATTGCAACTCAGTGGCAATGTCGGCGGATTTTTGCTGAAGTTGCGATCCCCATTTTATCCTATGGGAGGTACATCACCACTCGACGTTTAGCCAACTTTTTTTAATATATCACCAGACGGACGGACTACGAGCCAGACGAACCCAAGCAGGCAATTTTTCGTCTGTCTGACAATATTTTGAATATCAAGGCCCTAGGAGAAATACAGAGTACATCTAAAATATCAAACTATACATTATAATGGCCAAACTAACGATCATACCACAAGAGAGGGAGAGAAAATTTTAAGTTAAAAGCTCCATTATTACAGGGAAAGAAATTGCATAATTAAAAAAGAAAACAAGGGGCATATTGTAGGTTACACCAATGTGTGTGTGTTTATATGTGTGTGTGTGTGTGTGTGAGAGAGAGAGAGAGAGAGAGAGAGAGAGAATGTGTGTTTTTGTGTGTGTGAGAATGTGTATGTGTGTGAGAGAGAGGGTGTATGTGTTTGAGTGTGCTTGTGTGTATATATGTGTGAGTGTGTGTGCTTGAGAGAGAGCGTGCATGTGAGAGTGTGAGTGCATGTGTGTTAAAGAGTGTGAGAGTGTGGGTGAGTGTGTCAGTGAATATGTAGGTGAGGGTGTGTGTAAGAGTGAGAAATGCAGTATGTATGTGAGTGTGTGTGTGTTATTATGTGGGTGAGGGTGTGTGTGAGTGTGCTCAACAATGTGTGTGTTTGTGAGAGAGAAAGTGTGTGTGTTTTTGAGAGTGTGAGTGTGTGTGTGAGAGAGAGAAAGAGTGTGTATATGAGAGTGTGAGTGTGTGTGTGTGTATGTTAAAGAGTGTGTGTTGGTAAATATGTGGGTGAGGGTGTGTGTGAGTGTGAATGTGTGTGAGAGAGAGACTGTATGTATGTGAGAGAGTATGTGAGTGTGAGTGTTCGGATGATTATGTGGGTGAGGGTGCGTGTGAGTGTGTGCAACAATGTGTGTGTGTGTGTGAGAGAGTGTGTGCATGTGAGAGTGTGTGTGCATGTATGTGAGAGTGTGAGTGTGTGTGTGAGTGTGGATGAGTGTGTAAGTTAGGGTGTGTGAGGGTGTATGTGTGTGAGATAGAGATGGTATGTAAGTCAAGTGACTATCATATTAAAGTAGAGAGAGAGAGAGAGAGAGAGTGTGTGTGTGTGTGTGTGTAAAAGTGTGTGTGGGTGAGGGTGTGTGTGAGTGTGAATGTGTGTGAGAGAGAGAAACAGTATGTATGTAAGAGAGTGTGTGTGTGAGTGTTCGGTTGATTATGTGGGTGAGGGTGTGTGTGAGTGTGTGCAACAATGTGTGTGTGAGAGAGAGAGAGAGTGTATGTGAGAGTGTGTGTGCATGTATATGAGTGTGTGTGTGTGGATAAGTGTGTAAGTTAGGGTGTGTGTGAGGGTGTATGTGTGTGAGAGAGAGATGGTATGTATGTGAAAGAGTGTGTGTGTGTGTATGAGTGGGTGGGTGTGTATGAGTGTGTGTGAGTGTGTGTGAGAGAGAGTGTGTATGCGTATGTGTGAGTGTGTATGTGTTTGAGTGTGCATGAGTGTGTGAGAGAGTTTGTGTGTGGATGTGTGTGAGAGTGTGTGCGTATGTGTGTGAGTATGGGTATGTGTGGGAGTGTGTGTGAGTGTGCGTATGTGTGTGAGTGTGTACGTATGTGTGTGAGTGTGTATGTGTTTGAGTTTGCATGTGTGTGAGAGAGTGTGTGTGTGGGTGGGTGTGTATGTGTGTGAGTGTGTGTGCGTATGTGTGTGAGTGTGTGGGTATGTGTGGGAGTGTGTGTGAGTGTGCATGTGTGTGAGTGTGTGCATATGTGTGTGAGTGTGTGCGTATGTGTGTGAGTGTGTGTGTGTGTGTGAGAGAGAGTGGGTGGGTGTGTATGTGTGTGAGTGTGTATGTGTTTGAGTGTGCATGTGTGTATGAGAGAGTGTGTGTGTGGGTGGGTGTGTATGTGTGTGAGTGTGTGTGCGTATGTGTGTGAGTGTGTGGGTATGTGTGGGAGTGTGTGAGAGTGGGTGGGTGTGTATGTGTGTGAGTGTGTGCGTATGTGTGCATGTGTGTGTGAGAGAGTGTGTGTGTGTGGGTGGGTTTGTATGTGTGTGAGTGTGTGGGTATGTGTGGGAGTGTGTGTGAGTGTGCATGTGTGTGAGTGTGTGCGAGTGTGTGAGAGTGGGTGGGTGTGTATGTGTGTGAGTGTGTATGTGTTTGAGTGTGCATGTGTGTATGAGAGAGTGTGTGTGTGGGTGGGTGTGTATGTGTGTGAGTGTGTGTGCGTATGTGTGTGAGTGTGTGGGTATGTGTGGGAGTGTGTGAGAGTGGGTGGGTGTGTATGTGTGTGAGTGTGTGCGTATGTGTGTGAGTGTGTGAGAGTGGGTGGGTGTGTATGTGTGTGAGTGTGTGGGTATGTGTGGGAGTGTGTGTGAGTGTGAATGTGTGTGAGTGTGTGCGTATGTGTGTGAGTGTGTGAGAGTGGGTGGGTGTGTATGTGTGTGAGTGTGTGGGTATGTGTGGGAGTGTGTGTGAGTGTGCATGTGTGTGAGTGTGTGCGCATGTGTGTGAGTGTGTGAGAGTGGGTGGGTGTGTATGTGAGTGTGTGTGTGGGTATGTGTGGGAGTGTGTGTGAGTGTGCATGTGTGTGCGTATGTGTGTGAGTGTGTGAGTGAGAGTGGGTGGGTGTGTATGTGTGTGAGTGTGTGGGTATGTGTGGGAGTGTGTGTGAGTGTGCATGTGTGTGAGTGTGTGCGTATGTGTGTGAGTGTGTGAGAGTGGGTGGGTGTGTATGTGAGTGTGTGTGCACGTATATATATATTTAGTGCAGTCTGAAAGGACCTTGACTAAACAAAAAGACAGTTATGGGAGGGAGAAGGATAAAGGTTACAGTGTGTGCAACAATGTGTGTGTGTGTGTGTGTGAGAGAGTGTGTGCATGTGAGAGTGTGTGTGCATGTATGTGAGAGTGTGAGTGTGTGTGTGAGTGTGGATGAGTGTGTAAGTTAGGGTGTGTGAGGGTGTATGTGTGTGAGATAGAGATGGTATGTAAGTCAAGTGACTATCATATTAAAGTAGAGAGAGAGAGAGAGAGAGAGTGTGTGTGTGTGTGTGTGTGTGTAAAAGTGTGTGTGGGTGAGGGTGTGTGTGAGTGTGAATGTGTGTGAGAGAGAGAAACAGTATGTATGTAAGAGAGTGTGTGTGTGAGTGTTCGGTTGATTATGTGGGTGAGGGTGTGTGTGAGTGTGTGCAACAATGTGTGTGTGAGAGAGAGAGAGAGTGTATGTGAGAGTGTGTGTGCATGTATATGAGTGTGTGTGTGTGGATAAGTGTGTAAGTTAGGGTGTGTGTGAGGGTGTATGTGTGTGAGAGAGAGATGGTATGTATGTGAAAGAGTGTGTGTGTGTGTATGAGTGGGTGGGTGTGTATGAGTGTGTGTGAGTGTGTGTGAGAGAGAGTGTGTATGCGTATGTGTGAGTGTGTATGTGTTTGAGTGTGCATGAGTGTGTGAGAGAGTTTGTGTGTGGATGTGTGTGAGAGTGTGTGCGTATGTGTGTGAGTATGGGTATGTGTGGGAGTGTGTGTGAGTGTGCGTATGTGTGTGAGTGTGTACGTATGTGTGTGAGTGTGTATGTGTTTGAGTTTGCATGTGTGTGAGAGAGTGTGTGTGTGGGTGGGTGTGTATGTGTGTGAGTGTGTGTGCGTATGTGTGTGAGTGTGTGGGTATGTGTGGGAGTGTGTGTGAGTGTGCATGTGTGTGAGTGTGTGCATATGTGTGTGAGTGTGTGCGTATGTGTGTGAGTGTGTGTGTGTGTGTGAGAGAGAGTGGGTGGGTGTGTATGTGTGTGAGTGTGTATGTGTTTGAGTGTGCATGTGTGTATGAGAGAGTGTGTGTGTGGGTGGGTGTGTATGTGTGTGAGTGTGTGTGCGTATGTGTGTGAGTGTGTGGGTATGTGTGGGAGTGTGTGAGAGTGGGTGGGTGTGTATGTGTGTGAGTGTGTGCGTATGTGTGCATGTGTGTGTGAGAGAGTGTGTGTGTGTGGGTGGGTTTGTATGTGTGTGAGTGTGTGGGTATGTGTGGGAGTGTGTGTGAGTGTGCATGTGTGTGAGTGTGTGCGAGTGTGTGAGAGTGGGTGGGTGTGTATGTGTGTGAGTGTGTATGTGTTTGAGTGTGCATGTGTGTATGAGAGAGTGTGTGTGTGGGTGGGTGTGTATGTGTGTGAGTGTGTGTGCGTATGTGTGTGAGTGTGTGGGTATGTGTGGGAGTGTGTGAGAGTGGGTGGGTGTGTATGTGTGTGAGTGTGTGCGTATGTGTGTGAGTGTGTGAGAGTGGGTGGGTGTGTATGTGTGTGAGTGTGTGGGTATGTGTGGGAGTGTGTGTGAGTGTGAATGTGTGTGAGTGTGTGCGTATGTGTGTGAGTGTGTGAGAGTGGGTGGGTGTGTATGTGTGTGAGTGTGTGGGTATGTGTGGGAGTGTGTGTGAGTGTGCATGTGTGTGAGTGTGTGCGCATGTGTGTGAGTGTGTGAGAGTGGGTGGGTGTGTATGTGAGTGTGTGTGTGGGTATGTGTGGGAGTGTGTGTGAGTGTGCATGTGTGTGCGTATGTGTGTGAGTGTGTGAGTGAGAGTGGGTGGGTGTGTATGTGTGTGAGTGTGTGGGTATGTGTGGGAGTGTGTGTGAGTGTGCATGTGTGTGAGTGTGTGCGTATGTGTGTGAGTGTGTGAGAGTGGGTGGGTGTGTATGTGAGTGTGTGTGCACGTATATATATATTTAGTGCAGTCTGAAAGGACCTTGACTAAACAAAAAGACAGTTATGGGAGGGAGAAGGATAAAGGTTACAGATATAAATATGAGAACAATAATAAAACATTTATTATTTAAATAAATACAATTCTTCTCATAACAAACAATTCCCATTATTGTGTTTATAGCAGTTTCCTCAATAGCTCACCTTAGTTATAACTCTAGTTTTTATCTCCCTAAAACACTTAGACATAGTGCACTGCGCTGGTTTTACAAACATTAGATGTTTAAAACAAATACATCACAGCATTGGTTCTATTTCAGGGGGTTCAGAGAGTCTAAAGAAGCCTTTATCACCTATTATCATATAAATAAATCATTTCCTACTATTCAGATAAGGAGCTTCATATGTCAAGTGACTATCATATTAAAACATTAATATTAATGTTAAACCCATTTTTTTTCTTTCATGATTCAGATAGAGCATGCAATTTTAAGCAACTTTCTAATTTACGCCTATTATCAAATTTTTCTACATTCTCTTGGTATCTTTATTTGAAAAAAGTAGGAATTTAATCATAGGAGCTGGCCCATTTTTGATTCAGAACCATGGATAGCACTTGCTGATTGGTGGCTACAATTAGCCACCAATCACCAAGCGCTACCCAGGTCCTGAACCAAAAATAAGCCAGCTGCTAAGCTTACATTCCTACTTTTCAAATAAAGATACCAAGTTAATGTTGGTGTTATAGAAAAAGTTAACTCGTGTAAATGGTTCAACCACAAAAATGTTTGTGTTTAAAGAATTTATGAAATAATAACCCCAATGCTTCTGTTTACAAGCTGTAGAACGTAGCACACAAAAAAAAAACGTTTTCATTTCATTCAGCGCTGCGGAATCTGTTGGCGCTATACAAATACCTGATAATAATAATAATAATTTAGTTGCTTTTACCCATATTTGGATATTTATGCAAATGAAACATTATAAATGGTCTGATTTAAAAAAAAGTTTTAATTTGCATCTGTACCTCACAGAAAACAAACACATACATGTGTGAAATGGTTTAGCAGTGAAGGGGTTAACCATATAGGTACATATATACATTTTTAAGCGATGTCTTTGTGTTGTTGTATAAAACATTAGGCTTCATCAGCGTCAGCACGATAGTAAACATATTAGTAGATGTTAGGTTTGGGGAGTTAGTAGCATTGTGTAAGAGCGATATTTAGGATAGATATGAAGAAGTTCAATTATTACACAGCAGTCATAATAATGTTTGGAGAATTACTGTACTGTTGCATTATGGTATCTGATTGGCCTTAAAGGGAAACTAAATGTAGCCACCAATCAGCAAGTGCTACCCAGCTGTGGAATCAAAAAAGGGTCTGGCTCCAAAGCTTAGAGTCCTGCTTTTTCAAATAAAGATAGCAAGAGAACGAAGAAAATTTGATATTAGGAGCAAATTAGAAAGTTGCTTAAAATTGTTGCTCTATCTGAGTCATGAAATAAAAAAATTGGGTTTAGTGTCTCTTCTGCCTTTGGAAGAAAAACAAGTTGTGAGATGAGATGGAGGAGCGACTCAAGGGGGTGCTAAAACAGAAATGTCAATTTTTCCAACATGAAATCCCAGCACAATACACTTAAACATATGTAATGTAGAATATTCTTCCATCTTATTGATCTGCTGTGATAAAGCGACATGGTGAAAATGAAACTCTTATGGTTCAGATAGTGCATGAAGTTTTATGGATCTTTCCAATTTACTTCCTTTACTTTGTTGAAAATCATACCTAGGTAGGCTCAGCAGCGTTCATGTCTGTTGAGCACTGTATGGTAGCTTTTTTAAAAAAAAGAACAATGTTAAACACTGCTACCAGAGAGTGCTCCAAACATTATTAGATGTTTTTTTGAAATATATATATATTGTGTATATATATATATATATATATATATATAAATATATATATATATTTATTTATATATTCCTCCGTAGGGCTCTGCACTCACTTTTAAGTACACATCTGCATTTAAATCCAAAGTATACAATGCCAGTAGAAAGCACTCACCGGGTCTTCAAATGATAATAAATCAAAGTTTATTTACACATAGTGACGTTTTGGGGGTATTAGCCCCGCCCTCAGACCATAAACATTACAAATCACATACCTCTCTCTTTATACCTCATCACCGCAACACCTCAGCCGCAAACCGAATGTACCTTGGCGTCATGACCGCACCACTGTGCAGGTCCGGCCATTGCCATGGTTACCGAAAGCGTCGTGCCTAAAACCAAGACAGTGGACAGTTATTTAAACAAGATATAGCGATTTACTACCAAGAATACAACATCAGTGCTATTATTCATATTGCTCCTCTAGCTAGTACTATGTAACTAATCCTCCTTCCAGTAATGTATACACATCTAACCTGATCGCCATATACTAATACTTTTGTAGTTACAACTTTATGAAATCATAGAATATAAGGGACAAAATTCCTAATCAAACTAATATACTCTATAGAATAGATAAATATAGAGCAGAACTAAAGCATTAGTGCAAAGCAGCACAATAGAAACAGTCTAGCCTTACAATCAACTGAACAGCCAATCATGGAGACAATATGTCTAGGCAACTATATTCATTATTTAGGCTTATTTCATTAAAAGCAGTGTGTATTCAACCCCTTGGTGCTCAGGTGGAATATCCACCTGGACTCACGCTGCAATAACAAAAGTGAGTGCAAAATAACAAAAGTGAGTGCAGAGCCCTAGGGAGGAATATTGTGCTGTTTACTTGGCTCTTTTGGCACCGTTTAAGATTTATAGACTCTATAAACCCGGACTTCTTTGCTTTGGTATTTGTTTTTAAAGTATTCAGAGGACAGGATGTCTACTACCACCAAAATGGGAGGTGATGGTGAAGAAATACATGGGGCAACAGTGTTTAATTACACTGAAGATGACGCTGATAGGATAAGATTCTCTGCTCTCCCTGCACGTGATTTAAAGCAACAACCCACACATCTATATACAAAATGGCTCAAATTAAAGAAAATGAAGATAGATTTATCTTTGCATGGAATATCATAGAAAAATGTTTATTCCAAGAGGATTTAGGGTCAAAAATGTTCCTACAATAGGGAGAAATAATACTGCATTCTGCATAAAATGGTGTAGTATTCTTAATAAGTGCTCTCTGGATCTAATGTTGTTAGTAAAAGAAGAAGTGAGAGCACTTATAGTAAAAGCAGAGGCAGAAATAATGCAATTTGATATATACAAAATAACATTGGAAACAGACCAAGATCAGAACTGGCTTGAAAAATTGACAAAACAAATCCAAGAGTTTGAGACAGAGCTGACCACATTTAAGAATCGTAAGTGGGATACCGTTACTCTGGACTACAAAGAAAAAAGGGTGTATAGGTGGCTGCTATCTGCTAAACAGAGACAAGCACTAATTGATACCAGACCAAGAAGACCCCGCTACTACAGACCACGCACTATCACTACAGTGGATACTTCTGGTAATAGCTCTGATTCTGATATACCAACTAACTCAGGGTCCCAACAGAGAGCATACACAGGTGGTGTGGTTACACGCTCAAAAAACTTGGGAGGCACAGGACACATGTCAGGAGAGGGGGTGGTAAGAGGAAGACTCTCCAGATCGAGGAGATTGTAGTGCCTGACATTATCATCAATTTCAGTTCACATCAACTTACACCATTGGAGTCCAACATGTTGAACAAGGGATTATCTTTCATTCCCACCTCTTTCAACAGCCATTTAACACATTTGTAGATTTGCAGAAGTTTTAAAGAAATTTAAGACTGAAGAAACATTTTAGTACTACCACGGGTGATTCCATACAATTTAAACAGAAGAGTCGTTTTGATCTTACTAGCTCAAATCCTATTGACTGAATGGACATCTGATAGGTGTGCACAGATGAAGTCATAGTGCCGTAATAACCTGACTATAGATGAATGGAATGTATAAGATTCTTTGAGAAAGAATAAAGATCTAATCTTTAGAGAAGCTGACAAGGGTGGCACTTTGGTAATTTTAGATTATACCTATTACCAACAGGAAGCTATACTACAATTTTAAGATGCCACAACCTACAAACAGCTAACTCACAACCCTACTAAGATCTTCAAAACTCAGATAGATTGGATATTGGATAAAGCACTACAAGAAGCTTGGTTGGACAAGAATTTGGTAAACTTTATGATGGTACAATAACCTCAGATTCCAGCGTTCTACACTTTACCTAAAGTGCATAAACATCTGACTTGTCCTCCTGGTAGGCCGATAGTGTCATCTATTGGCTCACTACTATAGCCTATTGCCTCATACCTGGATAGTATTCTCCAATCTTTGGTGTGAAATATGCCCTCCTTCTTATTAGACTCTATGAGTTTGATTTAAGGGATGAAAACATTCCCAACAATCAAGAAACCTCTAATATTGGTTACACTCGATGTGATGAGCCTTTACATCGTGATACCTCATGAATTGGGGATGATGGCTATTCGAAAACACCTTAATCGCTACCCCTATGTGTGACCTCCAGTAGAGGTTATCCTGGAATTAATTAAACTGTGTCTGACAAGAAACTACTTTAAGTTTGAGAATTGTTTTTTATTTGCAACTCATGGATACGGCGATGTGGTCCAATGTGGCCCCATCGTTTGCCAATCTTTACATGGCCGAATTTGAAGAGTTGGGCACAACTCTATTCCAACATCATCAAATTAAGTATTCCAGAAGATACATTGATGATGTGTTCCTGCTATGAGGGGGGGAACAGAAGGAGAACTCCAGAATTGGTTTGAAACACTGAATAGAACTATTCCTTCATTATAGTACAAAATGACATATATTGAAAAATCTGTAAGACTTAAGGGTCTATGTCATGGACGGTAAATTACACACTACTCTTTTTAGAAAAGAGACGGATAGAAATTCTCTCTTAAATGCTACGGGCTGTTATCCACCTTTTCTAAAAAATGCTTTACCAATTTCTCAATTCAAAAGTGCACAATAATAGTGAGATGTCCCAAGCCCAAATCCAGCTGACAGAAATGAAAAACAGATTCCTTCAACGTGGCTATAAGGAGAAACACATTCAGAAACATTGTAACACCTTTAAAGATATGGATCAAGAAATGGCTCTCACCACCCCTAGGCAACAGAAACAGGAAGACAGAATGATCCTCACCACAACATATACCGCTGACAAAATCGATCTGCCTAATATAGTAAAACAAGAATGGCACATAGTGGAGTCTGACAAGAATCTGCCTTTCAAACAGATGCAACATCCAAAAGTTGGCTTTCGAAGGTTGGGATCTATCAGGGATATCCTGGTAAAGGTGGACCCAGTACAGAGCTACAGGACTACAAAGTGGTTACAACAAGTTAAACCTGTTTGTTATAAATGTGCTGGTTGTACCACTTGCAATGGTCTCCTAAATACTAGATTCTTCACCCATCTGGGAACTAATAAAATGCTTGAGACCCGACATAGAGTAACCTGCACTACAACATTTATTGTATGTCTTCTACATTGTCCGTGTGGGTTATTCTATGTTGGAAAAACTATAGATGACCTCCGGACCCGTATGGTCAATCACCGAACTTCAATCCGAACAGCTATAAAAATTTGTGAGTAAGAGCAGCCACCTGCCCGTCATTTTGCAATGTTTGGCCATACGGTTTCTGATTTGAGGTATGTGATTATAGATCACATTCCCCCTCTGGCTAGAGGGGGTGACAGAGGGAAATTGTTATTGCAGCATGAGTCCAGGTGGATATTCAACCTGAGCACAAAGGGGTTGAATACACACCTGAACTGGCACTGCTTTTAATGAAATAAGCCTAAATAATGAATATAGTTGCCTAGACATATTGTCTCCATGATTGGCTGTTCAGTTGATTGTAAGGCTAGACTGTTTCTATTGTGCTGCTTTGCACTAATGCTTTAGTTCTGCTAGAATGTTTCTGCTCTATATTTATCTATTCTATAGAGTATATTAGTTTGATTAGGAATTTTGTCCCTTATATTCTACAATTTCATAAAGTTGTAACTACAAAAGTATTAGTATATGGCGATCAGGTTAGATGTGTATACATTACTGGAAGGAGCTTTAGTTACAAAGTACTAGCAAGAGAAGTAATAGAACTGATGTTGTATTCTCTATAGTAGATCGCTATAACTGTCCACTGTCTTGTTTTAAGGCATGCTGCTTCCGGTAACCATGGCAACGGCTGGACCTGCACAGTGGTGCGGTCATAACACAGAGGTACTTCCGGTTTGGGACTGAGGTGTTGCGGTGATGCGGTATAAAGAGAGAGGTATGTGATTTGTAATGTTTATGGACTGAGGGCGGGGCTAATACCCCGAAACATCACGAAGTGTAAATAAACTTTGATTTATTATCATTTGAAGACCTGGTGAGTGCTTTCTACTGGCATTATATATATATATATATATATATATATATATATATATATATATATTTACTTTATCATTAAGGTTTACTTCTGACACTGGAATTATCTTGTTTGGACTGTTTTTGCACATACTGAGAGGTGAAGACTTCTCAAGGTAGGGTGATCTTCAAGGGGTTAGTGTTAGGTTTTTTTAAGGGGGATTGGGTGGGTTTTAGAAGAGACAACTAGTAACAGGTGTTGAGAGACTTAGTCTACAACATGGCAGTGTCCAATTCATTATGGAGACTAAAACTTCACACTTATTTTTTCAATATTATTATTCTCAAATTAATTTTCTAACATGTATTTACTGTTTAACTCCCCTTTATAAAGGACCCCTTCACATAATAACTGATATACTGTAAATTCATAAAAGCCCAGTTGTCATTTAATTTTGTAGCTGTTTGTATACCAAGAGACATATTTGTAAAAGATGTAGGATTATTCTACCTGTTGTTGTATTAAAGGGATACAAGTCTGCAAGGCAACATACATGTATAAATCTAATGATCTGTCTTAGTCTGAGAACTCAATTCTCCCTCTATTAACAGTTTTATAACCTTGTTACCAATTAAAGGGACACTAAACTCTTTATATATTGTTATGCACTTCCCTCTAATCATGGATGTTGCCATTTTTTAACCTAAGTTATGCTGCAGGTATCTGAAGGAGAGTTACTGCCCATTTGCAAACAGGTCAGCATTGGAATATAGTGAAGCTTTCAACATGGTAGCCCACATGACCAGAGGGAGGCCGGGAATAAACTCAATAAATGTATTTAGGGTTTGGCTATAACCTCCACCTTACTGAAAAACATGTATTTTGTCAATGGCATGCAGACGGTACAGGCCATCAAAATCCTGCTGTAATATAGAATAGTGGAGCTTGCTCATTCGCTTCTAATTATGCTGTGCACCTGCTTGTGATATATAAATTCAACTCAAGCGATTAAAAAAAAATGGTTTTAAAGATAGGCAGATGGATAATGGTGTTATAAACCTATTAATACACGGAGAGTTAAGGTGGGACAAATCGTTGTGTTTATGCAGGTATGGTGCATTGGAGATTAAAAATAAATGTCCCTTTAATCCAAAATCTAATTATCAATACGTAAATAATAATATTTTTTTTTGTGTTCTTATACATGCAACATGTCAAGTTTTTAAATGGTATATTACAATATTAAACTATATTAACTATTGTTTTATCTGATTTGATTGCATTATCTTTTGGATATCAAATAAAGCCTAACCGACGAGAAACACGCCATATGTGAATTAGAAGTTTTACAGACAACAGATAAATGTGTGCAGCTGCCTTAGGTGAGCTAAATGTTTTAATCCATTTCTCTAAGGACTGGTTTCAGAATTATTGAAGCATTCTAACATGTGCGTTAGCCAGGCATAACTTCTGTCTAGCACTGTTAATGGGAAAAGAGGAACATAACACAAAAGCTGGTTTCACATTAAACGAAAAAAAAGAAAAAAATCATTAACTCTTGTGATCCTAGGAACTGAGATCCAGAATCAGCAACATAATATGGAGACATTTGGATCTTTCACTTTGTGAAGATTTTATTAATTAATTTGACTTATACATAAATCCTGTTTTACAAAATAAATATAATGTTTTAAGGTTATTGGTTTTGTCTTATAGACATTTGATGCAAATTGTTAGTGAACATTTTCATGGCTTCTTGGTGGAAGTGGTTCCTTCGCCTTGTGGTCTGGAATCACGAGGGTAGAATTCCGCCAGCATGGACTCCGGAATTCGTTTCAGAAGCTCCTTGGGGAAAATTCGAAGCAACTGCCAACCAATATCTAGGGACTCAAATATTGTCCTGTTCTCATAGGCTCCTAAAAGAATAAGAACAGGTGGGGTTATAGACACTAAATATATTCATCAAAGGTAGGGAGACTCATTATCTCCAGCTACTCAAGTGAATAGCTAGTTATACGTAGTTCAGTCAGTCTCTTGGTAAATGCGCTTTAATTCTACTACCAGGACAGATTTTTAGGACATCTGTTCTACAACTCAAGTGGCTTAATCATAATAATTATTGGTCATGATTCTTCCATCTGTGTTATAATATGGGGGACTAGAAAAGCATTGTACTAGATTTACTGATATTGAAGCAGTCTATCTAACCACTTAAAAATGTCTGCACAGCACTCTCACATCTCCATTCATTAGTGCATGGTCTCCAAAGTATAATATAGTTATTTGCAAGACTGGACGAACTATAGAGCCATACCAGTATCAGCAAATCAAACAGGACTTAGTATATCTATGCTGGATTAAGTTTAGAAGGCAAATGAGACTCCTTACACATCACAAACATTTGAATGACTTCATCCACAAAGAAATTTAAAAAAATGCATTTCGTGATTCAGATAGAGCATGCAATTTTAAGCAACTTTCTAATTTACTCCTATTATCAATTTTTCTTCATTCTCTTGCTATCTTTATTTGAAAAAGAAGGCATCTAAGCTATTTTTTTGGTTCAGACCCCGGACAGCAATTGTTTATTGGTGGGTGAATTTATCCACCAATCAGCAAGAACAACCCAGGTTGTTCACCAAAAATGGGCCGGCATCTAAACTTACATTCTTGCATTTCAAATAAAGATACCAAGAGAATGAAGAAAATTTAATAAAAGGAGTAAATTAAAAAGTTGCTTAAAATTGCATGCTCTATCTGAATCACAAAAGAAAAAAATTGAGTTCAGTGCCCCTTTAAATATTTTTTCTGATTAAAAATGATTAATAATGTTCCATATAATGTTTATCTGATTTAAAATTTAACTTGCAATCAAAAGCGAGAATTCACTGTCAATACATATGCATTTTTCATTTAATATAATTTTACCAACATTTAAACTTCTAGATCAGGGTTTAAAGGCAACGAGAAGTATAGTTTAAAGGAGGCAGTAAACACCTTGAGATTTGTATTTAAAAACTGTTTTGTTTTTATATATGTCAGGGTAATGCTGAGTGACATTAGATAATACATAATATATATATATATATATATATATATATATATATATATATATATATATATATATATATATACATATACACACATACAGTATATATGATAAGATAAAATAATAAATTTATATATTAAGCTTGGACATGCTCTGACTATTGCTAGATACATTCATTTGTATTGCAAGTCTGATGTCAGAAATTGAGTGACACCACCCCCCTTTGCTGATTACACATCAGAGTAAAGAAACAGACATTTGTTTAGATTGGAAGATGGGGATTTTCAAAGGAATTGCCTTCTAATAAACTTTTTATCACTGCCTGGAATGGTGTAATAAGATTTCCTATTAGATCACCTGAACCCCTGTGGAAGTCTGCAGTTTGAGATACATTTCCAGGATGGCCAGGAAATGTAAATATCTAGGGCGCGATCCGATATACTGCGTAGTTTTCTGCACAAGCGAGGGAACCCGCGCCGCCCGTAGTTTCACCTTGCACATTGGGGTATCCAATATACCCCGCCGGCAGTTGCTAAAGTGCCGTAAGTCGGATAAACTAGCGATGTCCAGAAAGAAGTGTAAGTACACATTTCTGGAGTTGCCAGTGACTTATGGCACTTTAGAAACTGCCATCGCCTACAAAAACTTACTAAAGTATTAAATCTCCCGTAACTGTCTAACACGCCTCCCAAACATCATCCCGACACGTATACCCCTATATCCACAATCCCCCCCTCTCACTCCTAATGATAAATGTATTAACCTCTAAACTGCTGCTTCTGGACCCCGCCGCCACCTACATTATATGTATTAACCCCTAAACCGCCGCCACCTACATTATATGTATTAACCCCTAAACCGCCACTCCCGGACCCCGCCACCACCTACATTATACGTATTAACCCCTAAACCGCCGCTCCCGGACCCCGCCGCCACCTACATTATATGTATTAACCCCTAAACCGCCGCTCCCGGACCCCGCCGCCACCTACATTAAATATATTAACCCCTAATCTGAACCCCCACACCGCCGCCACCTACATTAAATGTATTAACCCCTAATCTGACCCCCCTACACCGCCGCCACCTACATTAAATGTATTAACCCCTAATCTGATCCCCCCTACACCGCCGCCACCTACATTAAATGTATTAACCCCTAATCTGACCTGCCCCAACACCGCCGCCACCTACATAAAATATATTACCCCCTAAACCTAAGTCTAACCCTAACACCCCCTAACTTAATTATTATTTAAATAAATCTAAACAATATTAATATTATTAACTAAAGTATTCCTATTTAAAACTAAATACTAATCTATTAAATAAACCCTAAAATAGCTAAAATATAATTAATAATTACATTGTAGCTATTTTAGGATTTATATTTATTTTACAGGTAACTTTGTATTTATTTTAACTAGGTACAATAGCTATTAAATAGTTAATAACTATTTAATAGCTACCTAGTTAAAATAATTACAAAATTTCCTGTAAAATAAATCCTAACATAAGTTACAAATACACCTAACACTACACTATCAATAAATTAATGAAATAAATTAACTACAATTATCTAATATAAAATACAATTAAATATACTAAACTATATTACAAAAAAAACAAACACTAAATTAAAAAAAAATAAAAAAAAATTACAAGAAGTTTAATCTAATTACACCTAATCTAAGCCCCCTAATAAAATAAAAAAGCCCCCCAAAATAATAAAATTTCCCTACCCTAAACTAAATTACAAATAGCCCTTAAAAGGGCCTTTTGCGAGGCATTGCCCCAAAGTAACCAGCTCTTTTACCAGCCCTTAAAAGGGCTTTTGGCGGGGCATTGCCCCAAAGTAATCAGCTCTTTTACCTGTAAAAAAAAAGCAATACAATACCCCCCCAACATTACAACCCACCACCCACACACCCCTACTCTAAAACCCACCCGATCCCCCCTTAAATAAACCTAACATTACCCCATTGAAGATCACCCTACCTTGAGCCGTCTTCACCCAACTGGGCCGAATTCTTCATCCGATGCGGGCACAAGTGGTCCTCCAGCCGGGCAGAAGTCTTCATCCGATCGGGGCAGAAGAGGTCCTCCATCCGGCAGAAGTCTTCATCCAAGCGGCATCTTCTATCTTCATCCTTGCGGCGATGAGCGGCTCCATCTTGAAGACCTCCGGCGCGGAACATCCTCCTCGGCAGGCGACTACCCGACGAATGACTGGTCCTTTAAATGACGTCATCCAAGATGGCATCCCTCAAATTCCGATTGGCTAATAGGATTCTATCAGCCAATCGGAATTAAGGTAGGAAAAATCTGATTGGTTGATTTAATCAGCCAATCGGATTGAAGTTCAATCTGATTGGCTGATTGGATCAGCCAATAGAATTGACCTCGCATTCTATTGGCTGATCCAATCAGCCAATCGGGTTGAACTTTTTCCTACCTTAATTCCGATTGGCTGATAGAATCCTATCAGCCAATCGGAATTCGAGGGATGCCATCTTGGATGATGTCATTTAAAGGACCAGTCATTCGTCGGGTAGTCGTCGGCCGAGGAGGATGTTCCATGCCAGAGGTCTTCAAGATGGAGCCGCTCATCGCCGCAAGGATGAAGATAGAAGATGCCGCTTGGATGAAAACTTCTGCCGGATGGAGGACCTCTTCTGCCCCGATCGGATGAAGACTTCTGCCCGGCTGGAGGACCACTTGTGCCCGGATCGGATGAAGAGTTCGGCCCGGCTGGGTGAAGACGGCTCAAGGTAGGGTGATCTTCAATGGGGTAGTGTTAGGTTTATTTAAGGGGGGATCGGGTGTGTGAGTGGTGGGTTGTAATGTTGGGGGGGTATTGTATTGCTTTTTTTTTTACAGGTAAAAGAGCTGATTACTTTGGGGCAATGCCCCGCCAAAAGTCCTTTTAAGGGCTGGTAAAAGAGCTGGTTACTTTGGGGCAATGCCCCGCAAAAGGCCCTTTTAAGGGCTATTTGTAATTTAGGGTAGGGAAATTTTATTATTTTGGGGGGCTTTTTTATTTTATTAGGGGGCTTAGATTAGGTGTAATTAGATTAAACTTCTTGTAATTTTTTTTATTTTTTGTAATTTAGTGTTTGTTTTTTTGTAATATAGTTTAGTTTATTTAATTGTATTTTATATTAGATAATTGTAGTTAATTTATTTAATTAATTTATTGATAGTGTAGTGTTAGGTGTATTTGTAACTTAGGTTAGGATTTATTTTACAGGTAATTTTGTAATTATTTTAACTTGGTAGCAATTTATTTATAGGTAAGTATTTAGTTTTAAAAAGGAATACTTTAGTTAATAATATTAATATTATATATATTTATTTAAATAATAATTAAGTTAGGGGATGTTAGGGTTAGACTTAGGTTTAGGGGGTAATACATTTAATGTAGGTGGCGGCGGTGTAGGGGGATCAGATTAGGGGTTAATACATTTTTTATGTAGGTGGTGGCGGGGTCCGAGAGCGGCGGTTTAGGGGTTAAACACTTTATTTAGTGCCGGCGGGGTCCGGGAGCGGCGGTTTAGGGGTTAAACACTTTATTTAGTGGTGGCGGGGTCTGGGAGCAGCGGTTTTAGGGGTTAAACACTTTATTAGGTATTGCAGAGGTAGATAGACATTGCACATGCGTTAGGTTTTTTTTTGCAGCATTTTAGTGAGTTACGGGGCTCCAATACTCAGCGCAAGGCCTGCTACGGGTGCATTTTATGGCGAGGTGAAAATGGAGTAAGTTTTCTCCATTTACGCCACATAAGGCCTTGCACTGGATATTGGATACCAAATTACGCGGCTTTTCTATGTTAGTCTATGGGGGAAAAAACTACGTCCGACGGGTGTATATAGGATACCAAACCCGCGCAAAAAAATAGTGTCGCCGTTTTTTGCGGGTGACGCTGCATATCGGATGGGGCCCCTAGTATCTAGGTGTTAAGTGTCCCATACTGAGTTCCAATTCATGCCCTGGCTATTATAGGGGAAAGTTCATATGAAACGTTAATTTGAAATGAATTGTATAATCTATTTAAAATACTCTGATTATATAAATAATTTATATATGAGTTTAGAAGATTGTCGTAGGCCTAATATACTATATTGGATGAATGTCTGCTATATTAAATAAATAGCTGCATTGGTGAATTTAAAATGTTTGACGGTATTTCAGAATAAAATTACATTTATTTTTATTTTTCAGAATCTGGTGTGAAAATGAGGTTTTGAAATAAATACAGATGCAATAAATTATCCTATTAATATGTCAGAGATAGGAGTCCATACTTTTAATTATTAAGAAATGTGTCATGATGGAGTGGAATATATACTGTATATATATTAGATAGTAAATAAAATAATGCTCATGTATATCTGTCATGATTTAATTACTACAGAATTACATCAGACTTCTACTCCCAGGGTATATATATGATATAAGACAATAACTGGAAAAGGTGGCGATATTATATTAGAATATGAACTAAAATATTAATATCATACTGAAAGTATTAAATTAAAATCCTTTTAAGTCCCATCATAGAAATATGCCTTTAAATTACATCTCTTGAGACATTGTCGGTAGGAAGTATGTATTATATGTATATTATATAGATTTGATATTCTGCACAGGCTGTATAAGAATACATACTAAATCAATATACCCATGTTTGGACCTGTAAATATGTGCTCAGATATATTAGATGGGCTATGTATTGAACATATAGTTTATTAAAGCTAGAGTGTATTAAATAGACATTTGATAAAAAAAATATATATTCCTGCAATTGAGAAACAGGTTATTTTAAATATGAAATTAAACTGCATTCCATTGCCTGTTGTCCCCCAGATGTTTAATGCAGGAATTGCAACCAAAGGGTATTTTAAATTGTCAGGGGATTTAAAATTACCATATGCATTTCAAAGGGCCAATGAGAGATAAGCTCCGACTAAGGGCGTACACAAAATTTCACTGAATGATTAGGAAAGAGGTTAACAGTGAAAAGCATTTTGATTGAAAAGCTGAACTCTCATATGGGTATTTGGTAATGTATGGCAATTTTTATAATTTAATATTTTATAGAAAAGGTATTTTTTATAGCCATAGTCCAATTGAAGCTGTAATTTAAAAGGTATCTTATTCTTTATATATTTATTTTTAAGTAGATCAGGATAGTAAGTATAGTAGTGTTAAATATTGTTATTAAGAAAGGATTTATGTATTTTAATGCCATAAGTTATTTGTAGTTATTATGATATATTTCAGAATTTGTTTTATTATGGCTAAATATGAAGTTACTTTATGCTAAATTAATTGGTAAATGTTTAATTGGAAGTATTGTGTAACAATCTCTGGGTTTAAGTGAAGTGTATTAGATTATATTGGGCTGAAAATAGTGAATTATATTTCCCTGGAAATCCTATTAGATTGTGGGATTTAAGCGAAGATTTCATTGTGAGATTTGAAGATAGGTGAATACAAACATTTTTAAATAAGCTATCTATATATTGTGAAGATTAAACTTTCTGGCTATTTATAAATTATTCTAGTATAATCCCTGTCTGATATTTAATAAGCAATTCATTTTGAGTTAAGTTTAATTTATAGGAATATTGTAACAACTAGACATACATATTGGGGCATAATCAATATACTATTTCCTGCATAAATATATTCAATGTGTATATAAAGTTTAACTGGTTAGAACTTTGGAAATATTGTTACTTAAATATATAATACGTTGAAGGTTACTGCTGAGATAGAATTAAAAAATATTGTAACCTAGGATATATAAAACTACTTTGCAATACAATTTCATTATTTATTTTGCCCCCTTTTATGTAATTTAGTTCTAAAAATTGTGGCTTTTCTAATTTTCAGAGAAGCTTTAGCAGATAACAACTTCATAACAATTGGCTAGATTACGAGTTTTGCAGAATGAGTGAAAAAGCATCGTTATAGCTCTTTTTCACTACCGCTGGTATTACGAGTCTTGCAGGTATATCTGTATTGCACACTTTTTTGGCCGTAACGCAACGTAACTACCGCAGCTTTTAAAAAGTCCTTTTTCAATGGGACTTTCACAGCGCCGGTATTACGAGTTTGCCTGTCCGGACAAAAAGTGAGGTGTACCGTCAAGATACATACTTTAAATTGAAAGTCAGTAGTTATGACTTTTATGTTACAACGCCGTAACATAAAACTCATAACTAAAGTGCTAAAAAATTACACTAACACCCATAAACTACCTATTAACCCCTAAACCGAGGCCCTCCCGCATCGCAAACACTAAAATAAAATTATTAACCCCTAATCTGCTGCTCCCGACATCGCCGCCACTAGAATAAACATATTAACCCCTAAACCGTCGTCCTCCCGCATCGTAAACACTAGTTAAATACCCCTAATCTGCTGTCCCTAACATCGCCGCAACCTACATTACACTATACTAAAGTTATTAACCCCTAAACCTAAGCCTAAGTCTAACCCTAACACTCCTAACTTTAATATAGTTAAAATAAATCTAATTCAAAATTCCTATCATTAACTAAATAATTCCTATTTAAAACTAAATACTTACTTATAAAATAAACCCTAAGCTAGCTACAATATAACTAATAGTTACATTGTAGCTATCTTATGGCTAGATTACGAGTTTTGCGTTATGAGTAAAAAAGCAGCGTAATGGCTCATAACGCTGCTTTTTTACTACCGCTGGTATTACGAGTCTTGTAGGTACAGCTGTCCCGCACACTTTTTTGGCCGTACCGCAAATTAACTTACGCAATTTTCGTAAAGTCTTTTTCAATGAGACTTCAATTGCGCCGGTATTACAAGCTTTTTTTTTTTAGGCCAAAAAGTGAGCGGTACAGCCTATCCCACAAGATTCGTAACGCATTCTAAAGTCAGTAGTTATGAGTTTTATACTACAAAGCCGTAGCATAAAACTCATAACTAAAGTGCTAAAAAGTACACTAACACCCATAAACTACCTATTAACCCCTAAACCGAGACCCTCCCGCATCGCAAACACTATAATAAAATTATAAACCCCTAATCTGCCGCTCCCGACATCACCGCCACTATAATAAACATATTAACCCCTAAACTGCTGCACTTCCGCATCGCAAACACTAGTTAAATATTATTAACCCTTAATCTGCTGTCCCTAACATCGCCTCCACCTACCTACATTTATTAACTCCTAATCTTCCGCCCCAATGTCGCCGCCACTATACTAAAGTTATTAACCCCTAAACCTAAGTCTAACCCTAACCCTAACACCCCCTAACTTAAATATAATTAAAATAAATCTAAATAAACTACTATTAATAACTAAATAATTCCTATTTAAAACAAAATACTTACCTATAAAATAAACCCTAAGCTAGCTACAATATAACTAATAGTTACATTGTATCTAGCTTAGGGTTTATTTTTATTTTACAGACAAGTTTGTATTTATTTTAACTAGGTTGAATAGTTACTAAATAGTTATTAACTATTTACTAACTACCTAGCTAAAATAAATACAAATGTACCTGTAAAATAAAACCTAACCTGTCTTACACTAACACCTAACCTTACACTACAATTAAATAAATTACCTAAATTAAATACAATTAACTAAATTAAATACAAATACCGAAATTAAAAAAAAAACACAAAACACTAAATTACACAAAATAAAAAACAAATTACAAGATATTTAAACTAATTTACACCTAATCTAATAGCCCTATCAAAAAAAAAAAACATCCCCAAAATAAAAAAACCCTAGCCTAAACTAAACTACCAATAGCCCTTAAAAGGGCCTTTTGCCAGGCATTGCCCCAAAGAAATCAGCTCTTTTACCTGTAAAAAAAATACAAACAACCCCCCTAATAGTAAAACCCATCACCCACACAACCAACCCCCCAAATAAAACCCTAAATAAAAAAAAACTAACCTCCCCATTGCCCTGAAAAGGGCATTTGGATGGGCATTGCCCTTAAAAGGGCATTTAGCTCTATTGCTGCCCAAACCCAAACCTAAAAATAAAACCGACCCAATAAACCCTTATAAAAAACCTAACACTAACCCCCGAAGATCCACTTACAGTTTTGAAGAGCCGACATCCATCCTCAACGAAGCCGGGAGAAGTCCTCAACGAAGCGGCAAGAAGTCCTCATAAAAGCTGCAGAAGTCTTCATCCAGATGGCATCTTCTATCTTCATCCATCTGGCACGGTGCGGGTCCATCTTCAAGACACCGGGCACGGAGCATCCTCTTCTTACGACGACTCCCGACAAATGAAGGTTCCTTTAAGTGACATCATCCAAGATGGCGTCCCTTAGATTCCGATTGGCTGATAGAATTCTATCAGCCAATCGGAATTAAGGTTGAAAAAATCCTATTGGCTGAACCAATCAGCCAATAGGATTGAGCTTGCATTCTATTGGCTAATTGGAACAGCCAATAGAATGCGAGCTCAATCCTATTGGCTGATCCAATCAGCTAATAGGATTGAAGTTCAATCCTATTGGCTGATTGCATCAGCCAATAGGATTTTTTCAACCTATTCTATCAGACAATCGGAATCTAAGGGACGCCATCTTGGATGACGTCACTTAAAGGAACCTTCATTCGTCGTGTAGTCGTCGTAAGAAGAGGATGCTCCGCGCCGCATGTCTTGAAGATGGATACACTCAGCACCGGATGGATGAAGATACAAGATGCCTTCTGGATGAAGACTTCTGCCCGTCTAGAGGACCACTTCTCCCGGCTTGAATGAAGACTTCTCCCGGCTTCGTTGAGGACTTCTTGCCGCTTGGATGAAGACTTCTCCCGGCTTCATTAAGGATGAATGTCGGCTTTTCAAAACTGTAAGTGGATCTTCGGGGGTTAGAGTTAGGTTTTTTTAAGGGTTTATTGGGTGGGTTTTAGTTTTAGATTAGGATGTGGGCAGCAATAGAGCTAAATGCCCTTTTCAGGGTAATGGGGAGTTTAGGATTTTTTAGTTAGGGTTTTATTTGGGGGGTTGGTTGTGTGGGTGGTGGGTTTTAGTGTTGGGGGGTGTTTGTATTTTTTTTTACAGGTAAAAGAGCTGATTTCTTTGGGGCAATGCCCCGCAAAAGGCCCTTTTAAAGGCTATTGGTAGTTTAGTTTAGGCTAGGGGTTTTTATTATTTTGGGGGGGCTTTTTTATTTTGATAGGGCTATTAGATTAGGTGTAATTAGTTTAAATATCTTGTAATTTGTTTTTGTAATTTAGGTATTTGTATTTAATTTAGTTAATTGTATTTAATTTAGGTAATTTATTTAATTGTAGTGTAAGGTTAGGTGTTAGCGTAAGACAGGTTAGGTTTTATTTTACAGGTAAATTTGTATTTATTTTAGCTAGGTGGTTAGTAAATAGTTAATAACTATTTAGTAACTATTCTACCTAGTTAAAATAAATACCAACTTGCCTGTAAAATAAAAATAAACCCTTAGATAGCTACAATGTAACTATTAGTTATATTGTAGCTAGCTTAGGGTTTATTTTACAGGTAAGTATTTAGTTTTAAATAGGAATTATTTAGGTAATGATAGTAGGTTTTATTTAGATTTATTTTAATTATATTTAAGTTAGGGGGTGTTAGGGTTAATAATATTAACTAATGTTTGTGATGCGGGAGTGCAGCGGTTTAGGGGTTAATATGTTTATTATAGTGGTGGCAATGTTCGGAGCGGCAGATTAGGGGTTAATAAGTATAATGTAGGTGTCGGCGATGTCGGGGGCGGCAGATTAGGGGTTAATAAGTGTAATATTAGGGGTGTTTAGACTCGGGGTTCATGTTAGGGTGTTAGGTGTAGACATAAATTTTCTTTCCCCATAGGAATCAATGGGGCTGCATTACGGAGCTTTACACTGCTTTATTGTAGGTGTTAGACTTTTTCTCAGCCGGTTCTCCCAATTGATGTCTATGGCAAAATCTTGCATGAGCATGTACAACCAGCTCACTGCTGACTTAAGCAGCGCTGGTATTAGAGTGTGGTACGGAGCTCAATTTTGCTCTACGATCACTTCTTGTCTTTTAACGCCGGGTTTCTGAAAGCCTGTAATATCAGTGCTATAGGTTAGTGAGCGGTGACAATAACTTGCAAGTTAGCAACGCACCCCTCTTACCACAAAGCTCGTAATCTAGCCGTTAGGTTTTATTTTTATTTCACAGCTAAGTTTGTATTTATTTTAACTAGGTAGACTAGTTAGTAAATAGTTATTAACTATTTACTAACTATCTAGTTCAAATAAATACAAATTTACCTGTAAAATAAAACCTAACCTGTCTTTCACTAACACCTAGCCTTACACTACAATTAAATAAATTACATTAATTAAATACAATTAACTAAATTACAAAAAAAAAATACTAAATTACACAAAATAAAAAAGAAATTATCAAATATTTAAACTAATCACACCAAATCTAATAGCCCTATAAAATTAAAAAGCCCCCCCCAAAAAAACAAAAAACCTAGCCTACACTAAACTGCCAATAGCCCTTAAAAGGGCCTTTTGCGGGGCATTACCCCAAAGAAATTAGCTCTTTTACCTGTAAAAAAAAATACAAACAACCCACACAACCAAACCCCCCAAATAAAATCCTATATAAAAAACTAAGCTCCCCATTGCCCTGAAAAGGGCATTTGGATGGGCATTGCCCTTAACAGGGCATTTGGATGGGCATTGCCCTTAACAGGGCATTTAGCTCTTTTTCGGTGCCCAAAACCCTAATCTAAAAATAAAACCCACCCAATAAACTCTTAAAAACTCTGAAAAAAACCTAACACTAACCCCCGAAGATCCACTTACAGTTTTTGAAGACCGGACATCCATCCGCAATGAAGCGGCAGAAGTCCTCAGCGAACCCGGGAGAAGTCTTCATCCAAGCGGGCCGAAGTCTTTATCCAAGCCGACTGAAGTCTTCATCCAGATGGCATCTTCTATCTTCATCCATCCGGCACGGAGCAGCTCCATCTTCAAGACATCCGGCGTGGAGCATCCTCTTCTTCCCAGGGCTTACGAAGAATGAAGATACCTTTAAGGGACGTCATCCAAGATGGCATCCCTTGAATTCCGATAGGCTGATAGAATTCTATCAGCCAATCATAATTAAAGGTGAAAAATCCTATTTGCTGATGCAATCAGCCAATAGGATTGAGCTTCAATCCTATTGGCTGATCCAATCAGCTAATAGAAAGCAAGCTCAATCCTATTGGTTGATTGGCTGATTGAATTCTATGAACACTTCTGCCGGCTTGGATGAAGACTTCGGCCCGCTTGGATGAAGACTTCTGCCGGCTTCGCTGAGGTCTTCTGCCGCTTCGTTGAGGATGGATGTCCAGTCTTCAAAAACTGTAAGTGGATCTTTGGGGGTTAGTGTTAGGTTTTTTTAAGGGTTTATTGGGTGGATTTTATTTTTAGATTAGGGTTTTGGGCATCGAAAAAGAGCTAAATGCCCTTTTAAGGGCAATGCCCATCCAAATGTCCTTTTCAGGGCAATGGGGAGCTTAGGTTTTTTTAGATAGGATTTTATTTGGGGGGGTTGGTTGTGTGGGTGGTGGGTTTTACTGTTGGGGGGTTGTTTTGTATTTTTTTTTACAGTTAAAAGAGCTGATTTCTTTGGGGCAATGCCCCGCAAAAGGCCCTTTTAAGGGCTATTGGCAGTTTAGTGTAGGCTAGGGGTTTTTTTTTATTTTGGGGGTCTTTTTTATTTTGATTGGGCTATAAGATTAGGTGTAATTAGTTTAAATATTTGATAATTTCTTTTTTATTTTGTGTAATTTAGTGTTTTTGTTTTTTTTGTAATTTAGTTAATTGTATTTAATTAATGTAATTTATTTAATTGTAGTGTAGGGTTAGGTGTTAGTGTAAGACAGGTTAGGTTTTATTTTACAGGTAAATTTGTATTTATTTTAACTAGATAGTTAGTAAATAGTTAATAACTATTTACTAACTAGTCTACCTAGTTAAAATAAATACAAACTTGCATGTGAAATAAAAATAAAACCTAAGATAGATACAATGTAACTATTAGTTATATTGTAGCTAGCTTAGGGTTTATTTTATTGGTAAGTATTTAGTTTTAAATAGGAATTATTTAGTTAATGATAGGAATTTTTAATTAGATTTATTTTAATTATATTAAAGTTAGGGGTGTTAGGGTTAGACTTAGGGTTAGGTTTAGGGGTTAATAACTTTAGTATAGTGGCGGCGACGTTGGGGGAGGAAGATTAGGGGTTAATAGGTGTAGGTAGGTAGCGACGACATTGGGGGCTGCAGATTAGGGATTAATAAATGTAGGTGGGTGGCGACGACATTGGGGGCGACAGATTAGGGGTTAATAAGTATAATATAAGTGGCGGCGGTGGCGGGGCGGCAGATTAGAGGTTCATAAGTGTAATGTAGGTGTCGGCAATGTTGGGGGCAGCAGATTAGGGGTGTTTAGACTCAGGGTTTATGTTAGGGTGTTAGTTGTAAACATAACTTTTCTTTCCCCATAGGAATCAATAAGGCTGCATTATGGAGCTTTACGCTCCTTTATTGCAGGTGTTAGGCTTTTTTTTAGCCGCCTCTCCCCATTGATGTCTATGGGGAAATTGTGCACGAGCACGTAAAACCAGCTCAAAGCAGCGCTGGTATATGAGTGCGGTATGGAACTCAATTTTGCTCAACGCTCACATATTGCCTGCAAACGCCGGTTTATGAAAACCTGTAATAGCATCGATATAGGGAGGTGAGCGGTGGAAATAACTTGCAAGTTAGTACCGAGCCGCTCTTACCGCAAAACTCGTAATCTAGCCGAATGTACTTTATACTAACATAATGACCATGGTTAGCTTTACCAGTGATGTGTGGAGTTTGGCAACTGCAGCAAAAAAATATTTGCTTTAAGAATGTTTAGACTTGGTTGATTCTATGGGAAATTCAACAGAAAATGTCTTGTAACAAGGTGCTTATATTCCCTTTAACAGGTTATAAACGGGGTGATTTTTTTTTTTGGTGTGATATTAAATGAGTGAGACAGTTCTAAACTGTAGGAACAGGATCTGTTCAGTACTTTCTCAGGATTTTCTCACAACAAAACAGGAAATGAGAAATTAATAAGATGTATCTGTGGAGAACATAAACATCATTTTGACTATAAAAGAGATTCATTATTTGAGCTAACCTACTCTGGGGAAAAAAAATCTAAGGATGCTTATTGATTTATTTTTTTGCACAGAGCTTACTCAACACTTTTCTCTATGCCTAATGGCAACACTGGGTGCTAAATTAGTTTTGTTCTGAAGTTTGCATTGATGAGGGTCTATTAGATATTCTTCTGATCAGATAGCTCAGCATGCTAAGGCACTGTGGCTGAGCTCTGTAGGAACCTAAGGGTTGCAGGTTCGATCCCCGGTGAGGTCCTTTCATCCTTCCGAGGTCGATAAAATGAGCAGTGCCTTGAGACCCTTACAGGTGATTAGCCGCGCTTTACAAGTACCCAATACATACATATATACATGATCGTTTTCTCGTTCATATGTCCTTGCTCCCAGTGGTTTACCTTGTGCTATGAACTGCTTCTCAAACTTCTGCAAGAACTCCAGATACAAGAGATCATCTGAGGACAAGGCTTCTTCACCAACAACGGCTTTCATAGCTTGGACATCTTTCCCAATGGCGTAACAGGCATACTGTAAAACCAGACAATGACAGTCATAAAATAGCGCTGGTGAACATTGTGGAGTTATAAAATATAGAATGTGGAGTTATAAATATAATTAATATTATAGGGTTAGTCAGGATTACATTTAGAACTGTGACATTTACATTCAGTTGCTCATGTCATTTAAACACTATTTAGTGCTAGATAGAGAAAAGTTATTTTAAATTACTATGGAACTGCGCATGAGTAAAGTTAAAATAGAATGATCTATATGTCAGCCAAATTCATGAAGTCTTATAAGGATCTTAACATATATATAACTAGTCTTTCACTTATGGTATGGACTAAGATGATTGGTCTAAAATGTATATAAATAAAGTGAACTGAAACTGAAATGTTGTTATCTGATACCTCTAGCTCTCAAGGTATGTATTAATCTTCCCTTTTTGTGATAATTAATAAATTGATATGTGTCAACTAATATTTTATAAATGATGAGTATTATTTTAATCTGTTAGATAACCCAGATTTAATATTTGTCTATAATTAGTTAATTTAATCAAGGCATGTGTACTTATAATTAAAAGAATAATTCTTACAAGCATCTCTCTTTCTCCTCTCTCTGTGAGATCATATATCTATTGCTAATCACTCATAAGTGACAGCCCCTAGGCTTGAGGACTTGACAAACATCCTGTGTTGGGTAAGGTTCTCTAGTAAATAATTATAGTAACTAATCTAAGTTAAGAAGCTGTGGATTATGGCTGACACCGGAAGCCACCTCTACTTATACGAAACGTAATATGAGACATTGATAAAGATATCTACTACATGTCCTGTTTTGTAGCTATCTTTAGAGCAGGATATCTGTTTTGGAGCTATCTTTAGAGTAGGATACCTGTTTTGGAGTTATCTTTAGAGCAGGATACCTGTTTTGGAGCTTCCTTTAGAGCAGGATACCTGTTTTGGAGCTATCTTTAGAGCAGGATACTGGTTTTGGAGCTATCTTTAGAGCAGGATATCTGTTTTGGAGCTACCTTTAGAGCAGGATACCTGTTTTGGAGCTACCTTTAGAGCAGGATACCTGTTTTGGAGCTACCTTTAGAGCAGGATACTTGTTTTGGAGCTATCTTTAGAGCAGGATACCGGTTTTAGAGCTATCTTTAGAGCAGGATACCTGTTTTGGAGCTATCATTAGAGCAGGATACCTGTTTTAGAGCTACCTTTAGAGCAGGTTACCTGTTTTGGAGCTACCTTTAGAGCAGGATACCTGTTTTGGAGCTATCTTTAGAGCAGGATACCTGTTTTGAAGCTACCTTTAGAGCAGGATATCTGTTTTGAAGCTACCTTTAGAGCAGGATACCTGTTTTGGAGCTACCTTTAGAGTAGGATACCTGTTTTGGAGCTACCTTTAGAGCAGGATACCTGTTTTAGAGCTATCTTTAGAGCAAGATACCTGTTTTGGAGCTACCTTTAGAGCAGGATATCTATTTTGGAGCTACCTTTAGAGCAGGGTATCTGTTTTGAAGCTACCTTTAGAGCAGGATATCTGTTTTATAGCTATCTTTAGAGCAGGATACCTGTTTTGGAGCTACCTTTAGAGCAGGATACCTGTTTTGGAGCTATCTTTAGAGCAGGATACCTGTTTTGGAGCAGGATACCTGTTTTATTGCTACCTTTAGAGCAGGATACCGGTTTTGGAGCTATCTTTAGAGCAGGATACCTGTTTTGGAGCAGGATACCTGTTTTATTGCTACCTTTAGAGCAGGATACCGGTTGTGGAGCTATCTTTAGAGCAGGATACCTGTTTTGGAGCTATCTTTAGAGCAGGATACCTGTTTTGGAGCTATCTTTACAGCAGGATACCGGTTTTGGAGCTACCTTTGGAGCAGGATACCTTTTTTATAGCTACATTTAGAGCAGGATACTGGTTTTGGAGCTATCTTTAGAGCAGGATACCTGTTTTGGAGCTATCTTTAGAGCAGGATACCTGTTTTGGAGCTACCTTTGGAGCAGGATACCTTTTTTATAGCTACCTTTAGAGCAGGATACCGGTTTTGGAGCTATCTTTAGAGAAGGATACCTGTTTTGGAGCTACCTTTAGAGCAGGATACCTGTTTTGGAGCTATCTTTAGAGCAGGATACCTGTTTTGGAGCTACCTTTGGAGCAGGATACCTTTTTTATAGCTACATTTAGAGCAGGATACTGGTTTTGGAGCTATCTTTAGAGCAGGATACCTGTTTTGGAGCTATCTTTAGAGCAGGATACCTGTTTTGGAGCTACCTTTGGAGCAGGATACCTTTTTTATAGCTACCTTTAGAGCAGGATACCGGTTTTGGAGCTATCTTTAGAGCAGGATACCTGTTTTGGAGCTATCTTTAGAGCAGGATACCTGTTTTGGAGCTACCTTTACAGCAGGATACCGGTTTTGGAGCTATCTTTAGAGCAGGATACATGTTTTGGAGCAACCTTTAGAGCAGGATACCTCTTTTGTAGCTATCTTTAGAGCAGGATACCTGTTTTGGAGCTACCTTTAGAGCAGGATATCTGTTTTGAAGCTACCTTTAGAGCAGGATATCTGTTTTATATCTATCTTTAGAGCAGGATATATGTTTTTGAGCTATCTTTAGAGCAGAATATCGGTTTTATAGCTATCTTTAGAGCAGGATACCTGTTTTGTAGCTATTTTTAGAGCAGGATACCTGTTTTGGAGCTATCTTAAGAGCAGGATACCTGTTTTAGAGCTATCTTTAGAGCCGGATACTTGTTTTAGAGCTATCTTTAGAGCAGGATACCTGTTATGGAGCTACCTTTAGAGCAGGATACCTGTTTTGGAGCTACCTTTGGAGCAGGATACCTTTTTTATAGCTACCTTTAGAGCAGGATACCGGTTTTGGAGCTATCTTTAGAGCAGGATACCTGTTTTGGAGCTATCTTTAGAGCAGGATACCTGTTTTGGAGCTACCTTTACAGCAGGATACCGGTTTTGGAGCTATCTTTAGAGCAGGATACATGTTTTGGAGCAACCTTTAGAGCAGGATACCTCTTTTGTAGCTATCTTTAGAGCAGGATACCTGTTTTGGAGCTACCTTTAGAGCAGGATATCTGTTTTGAAGCTACCTTTAGAGCAGGATATCTGTTTTATATCTATCTTTAGAGCAGGATATATGTTTTTGAGCTATCTTTAGAGCAGAATATCGGTTTTATAGCTATCTTTAGAGCAGGATACCTGTTTTGTAGCTATTTTTAGAGCAGGATACCTGTTTTGGAGCTATCTTAAGAGCAGGATACCTGTTTTAGAGCTATCTTTAGAGCCAGATACTTGTTTTAGAGCTATCTTTAGAGCAGGATACCTGTTATGGAGCTACCTTTAGAGCAGGATACCTGTTTTGGAGCTACCTTTAGAGCAGGATATCTGTTTGGAGCTAACTTTAGAGCAGGATATCTGTTTTGGAGCTATCTTTAGAGCAGGATACCTGTTTTTGAGCTATCTATAGAGCAGGATACCTGATTTGGAGCTATCTTTAGAGAAGGATACCTGTTTTGGAGCTAGCTATAGAGCAGAATACCTGTTTTGGAGCTATCTTTAGAGCAGGATACCTGTTTTGGAGCTACCTTTGGAGCAGGATACCGGTTTTATAGCTACCTTTAGAGCAGGATACCGGTTTAGGAGCTATCTTAAGAGAAGGATACCTGTTTTGGAGCTATCTGTAGAGCAGGATACCTGTTTTGGAGCTATCCTTACAGCAGGATACCGGTTTTGGAGCTATCTTTAGAGCAGGATACCTGTTTTGGAGCTAACTTTAGAGCAGGATACCTGTTTTGGAGCTACCTTTAGAGCAGGAAAACTGTTTTGGAGCTATCTTTAGAGCAGGATATCTATTTTGGAGCTACCTTTAGAGCAGGATATCTGTTTTGAAGCTACATTTAGAGCAGGATATCTGTTTTCGAGCTATATTTAGAGCAGAATATCTGTTTTATAGCTATCTTTATAGCAGGATACCTGTTTTGGAGCTATCTTTAGAGCAGAATATCTATTTTATAGCTATCTTTAGAGCAAGATATCTGTTTTATAGCTATCTTTAGAGCAGGATATCTGTTTTGTAGCTACCTTTAGAGCAGGATACCTGTTTTGGAGCTACCTTTAGAGCAGGGCACCTGTTTTGGAGCTACCTTTAGAGCAGGATACCTGTTTTGGAGCTTCCTTTAGAGCAGGATACCTGTTTTGGAGCTATCTTTAGAGCAGGATACTGGTTTTGGAGCTATCTTTAGAGCAGGATATCTGTTTTGGAGCTACCTTTAGAGCAGGATACCTGTTTTGGAGCTACCTTTAGAGCAGGATACCTGTTTTGGAGCTACCTTTAGAGCAGGATACCTGTTTTGGAGCTATCTTTAGAGCAGGATACCGGTTTTAGAGCTATCTTTAGAGCAGGATACCTGTTTTGGAGCTACCTTTAGAGCAGGATACCTGTTTTGGAGCTATCTTTAGAGCAGGATACCTGTTTTGAAGCTACCTTTAGAGCAGGATATCTGTTTTGAAGCTACCTTTAGAGCAGGATACCTGTTTTGGAGCTACCTTTAGAGTAGGATACCTGTTTTGGAGCTACCTTTAGAGCAGGATACCTGTTTTGGAGCTATCTTTAGAGCAGGATACCTGTTTTGGAGCTACCTTTAGAGCAGGATATCTATTTTGGAGCTACCTTTAGAGCAGGGTATCTGTTTTGAAGCTACCTTTAGAGCAGGATATCTGTTTTATAGCTATCTTTAGAGCAGGATACCTGTTTTGGAGCTATCTTTAGAGCAGGATACCTGTTTTGGAGCAGGATACCTGTTTTATTGCTACCTTTAGAGCAGGATACCTGTTTTGGAGCTATCTTTAGAGCAGGATACCTGTTTTGGAGCAGGATACCTGTTTTATTGCTACCTTTAGAGCAGGATAAAGGTTGTGGAGCTACCTTTAGAGCAGGATACCTGTTTTGGAGCTATCTTTAGAGCAGGATACCTGTTTTGGAGCTATCTTTACAGCAGGATACCGGTTTTGGAACTATCTTTAGAGCAGGATACCTGTTTTATAGCTATCTTTAGAGAAGGATCCCTGTTTTGGAGTTACCTTTAGAGCAGGATACCTGTTTTGGAGCTATCTTTAGAGCAGGATACCTGTTTTGGAGCTACCTTTGGAGCAGGATACCTTTTTTATAACTACATTTAGAGCAGGATACCGGTTTTGGAGCTATCTTTAGAGCAGGATACCTGTTTTGGAGCTATCTTTAGAGCAGGATACCTGTTTTGGAGCTATCTTTACAGCAGGATACCTGTTTTGGAGCTACCTTTGGAGCAGGATACCTGTTTTAGAGCTACCTTTAGAGCAGGATACCGGTTTTGGAGCTATCTTTAGAGCAGGATACCTGTTTTGGAGCTATCTTTAGAGCAGGATACCTGTTTTGGAGCTACCTTTACAGCAGGATACCGGTTTTGGAGCTATCTTTAGAGCAGGATACATGTTTTGGAGCTACCTTTAGAGCAGGATACCTCTTTTGGAGCTATCTTTAGAGCAGGGTACCTGTTTTGGAGCTACCTTTAGAGCAGGATACCTGTTTTGGAGCTTCCTTTAGAGCAGGATACCTGTTTTAGAGCTATCTTTAGAGCAGGATACTGGTTTTGGAGCTATCTTTAGAGCAGGATACCTGTTTTGGAGCTATCTTTAGAGCAGGATACCTGTTTTGGAGCTACCTTTAGAGCAGGATACCTGTTTTGGAGCTACCTTTAGAGCAGGATACCTGTTTTGGAGCTATCTTTAGAGCAGGATACCGGTTTTAGAGCTATCTTTAGAGCAGGATACCTGTTTTGGAGCTATCATTAGAGCAGGATACCTGTTTTAGAGCTACCTTTAGAGCAGGTTACCTGTTTTGGAGCTACCTTTAGAGCAGGATACCTGTTTTGGAGCTATCTTTAGAGCAGGATACCTGTTTTGAAGCTACCTTTAGAGCAGGATATCTGTTTTGAAGCTACCTTTAGAGCAGGATACCTGTTTTGGAGCAGGATACCTGTTTTATTGCTACCTTTAGAGAAGGATACCGGTTGTGGAGCTACCTTTAGAGCAGGATACCTGTTTTGGAGCTATCTTTAGAGCAGGATACCTGTTTTGGAGCTATCTTTACAGCAGGATACCGGTTTTGGAACTATCTTTAGAGCAGGATACCTGTTTTATAGCTATCTTTAGAGAAGGATCCCTGTTATGGAGTTACCTTTAGAGCAGGATACCTGTTTTGGAGCTATCTTTAGAGCAGGATACCTGTTTTGGAGCTACCTTTGGAGCAGGATACCTTTTTTATAGCTACATTTAGAGCAGGATACCGGTTTTGGAGCTATCTTTAGAGCAGGATACCTGTTTTGTAGCTATCTTTAGAGCAGGATACCTGTTTTGGAGCTATCTTTACAGCAGGATACCTGTTTTGGAGCTACCTTTGGAGCAGGATACCTTTTTTATAGCTACCTTTAGAGCAGGATACCGGTTTTGGAGCTATCTTTAGAGCAGGATACCTGTTTTGGAGCTATCTTTAGAGCAGGATACCTGTTTTGGAGCTACCTTTACAGCAGGATACCGGTTTTGGAGCTATCTTTAGAGCAGGATACATGTTTTGGAGCTACCTTTAGAGCAGGATACCTCTTTTGGAGCTATCTTTAGAGCAGGGTACCTGTTTTGGAGCTACCTTTAGAGCAGGATACCTGTTTTGGAGCTTCCTTTAGAGCAGGATACCTGTTTTGGAGCTATCTTTAGAGCAGGATACTGGTTTTGGAGCTATCTTTAGAGCAGGATATCTGTTTTGGAGCTACCTTTAGAGCAGGATACCTGTTTTGGAGCTACCTTTAGAGCAGGATACCTGTTTTGGAGCTACCTTTAGAGCAGGATACCTGTTTTGGAGCTATCTTTAGAGCAGGATACCGGTTTTAGAGCTATCTTTAGAGCAGGATACCTGTTTTGGAGCTATCATTAGAGCAGGATACCTGTTTTAGAGCTACCTTTAGAGCAGGTTACCTGTTTTGGAGCTACCTTTAGAGCAGGATACCTGTTTTGGAGCTATCTTTAGAGCAGGATACCTGTTTTGAAGCTACCTTTAGAGCAGGATATCTGTTTTGAAGCTACCTTTAGAGCAGGATACCTGTTTTGGAGCTACCTTTAGAGTAGGATACCTGTTTTGGAGCTACCTTTAGAGCAGGATACCTGTTTTGGAGCTATCTTTAGAGCAGGATACCTGTTTTGGAGCTACCTTTAGAGCAGGATATCTATTTTGGAGCTATCTTTAGAGCAGGATACCTGTTTTGGAGCTACCTTTACAGCAGGATACCGGTTTTGGAGCTATCTTTAGAGCAGGATACATGTTTTGGAGCAACCTTTAGAGCAGGATACCTCTTTTGTAGCTATCTTTAGAGCAGGATACCTGTTTTGGAGCTACCTTTAGAGCAGGATATCTGTTTTGAAGCTACCTTTAGAGCAGGATATCTTTTTTATATCTATCTTTAGAGCAGGATATATGTTTTTGAGCTATCTTTAGAGCAGAATATCGGTTTTATAGCTATCTTTAGAGCAGGATACCTGTTTTGTAGCTATTTTTAGAGCAGGATACCTGTTTTGGAGCTATCTTAAGAGCAGGATACCTGTTTTAGAGCTATCTTTAGAGCCGGATACTTGTTTTAGAGCTATCTTTAGAGCAGGATACCTGTTATGGAGCTACCTTTAGAGCAGGATACCTGTTTTGGAGCTACCTTTAGAGCAGGATATCTGTTTGGAGCTAACTTTAGAGCAGGATATCTGTTTTGGAGCTATCTTTAGAGCAGGATACCTGTTTTTGAGCTATCTATAGAGCAGGATACCTGATTTGGAGCTATCTTTAGAGAAGGATACCTGTTTTGGAGCTAGCTATAGAGCAGAATACCTGTTTTGGAGCTATCTTTAGAGCAGGATACCTGTTTTGGAGCTACCTTTGGAGCAGGATACCGGTTTTATAGCTACCTTTAGAGCAGGATACCGGTTTAGGAGCTATCTTAAGAGAAGGATACCTGTTTTGGAGCTATCTGTAGAGCAGGATACCTGTTTTGGAGCTATCCTTACAGCAGGATACCGGTTTTGGAGCTATCTTTAGAGCAGGATACCTGTTTTGGAGCTAACTTTAGAGCAGGATACCTGTTTTGGAGCTACCTTTAGAGCAGGAAAACTGTTTTGGAGCTATCTTTAGAGCAGGATATCTATTTTGGAGCTACCTTTAGAGCAGAATATCTGTTTTGAAGCTACATTTAGAGCAGGATATCTGTTTTCGAGCTATATTTAGAGCAGAATATCTGTTTTATAGCTATCTTTATAGCAGGATACCTGTTTTGGAGCTATCTTTAGAGCAGAATATCTATTTTATAGCTATCTTTAGAGCAAGATATCTGTTTTATAGCTATCTTTAGAGCAGGATATCTGTTTTGTAGCTACCTTTAGAGCAGGATACCTGTTTTGGAGCTACCTTTAGAGCAGGGCACCTGTTTTGGAGCTACCTTTAGAGCAGGATACCTGTTTTGGAGCTTCCTTTAGAGCAGGATACCTGTTTTGGAGCTATCTTTAGAGCAGGATACTGGTTTTGGAGCTATCTTTAGAGCAGGATATCTGTTTTGGAGCTACCTTTAGAGCAGGATACCTGTTTTGGAGCTACCTTTAGAGCAGGATACCTGTTTTGGAGCTACCTTTAGAGCAGGATACCTGTTTTGGAGCTATCTTTAGAGCAGGATACCGGTTTTAGAGCTATCTTTAGAGCAGGATACCTGTTTTGGAGCTATCATTAGAGCAGGATACCTGTTTTAGAGCTACCTTTAGAGCAGGTTACCTGTTTTGGAGCTACCTTTAGAGCAGGATACCTGTTTTGGAGCTATCTTTAGAGCAGGATACCTGTTTTGCAGCTACCTTTAGAGCAGGATATCTGTTTTGAAGCTACCTTTAGAGCAGGATACCTGTTTTGGAGCTACCTTTAGAGTAGGATACCTGTTTTGGAGCTACCTTTAGAGCAGGATACCTGTTTTGGAGCTATCTTTAGAGCAGGATACCTGTTTTGGAGCTACCTTTAGAGCAGGATATCTATTTTGGAGCTACCTTTAGAGCAGGGTATCTGTTTGAAGCTACCTTTAGAGCAGGATATCTGTTTTATAGCTATCTTTAGAGCAGGATACCTGTTTTGGAGCTACCTTTAGAGCAGGATACCTGTTTTGGAGCTATCTTTAGAGCAGGATACCTGTTTTGGAGCAGGATACCTGTTTTATTGCTACCTTTAGAGCAGGATACCTGTTTTGGAGCTATCTTTAGAGCAGGATACCTGTTTTGGAGCAGGATACCTGTTTTATTGCTACCTTTAGAGCAGGATAAAGGTTGTGGAGCTACCTTTAGAGCAGGATACCTGTTTTGGAGCTATCTTTAGAGCAGGATACCTGTTTTGGAGCTATCTTTACAGCAGGATACCAGTTTTGGAACTATCTTTAGAGCAGGATACCTGTTTTATAGCTATCTTTAGAGAAGGATCCCTGTTTTGGAGTTACCTTTAGAGCAGGATACCTGTTTTGGAGCTATCTTTAGAGCAGGATACCTGTTTTGGAGCTACCTTTGGAGCAGGATACCTTTTTTATAGCTACATTTAGAGCAGGATACCGGTTTTGGAGCTATCTTTAGAGCAGGATACCTGTTTTGGAGCTATCTTTAGAGCAGGATACCTGTTTTGGAGCTATCTTTACAGCAGGATACCTGTTTTGGAGCTACCTTTGGAGCAGGATACCTTTTTTATAGCTACCTTTAGAGCAGGATACCGGTTTTGGAGCTATCTTTAGAGCAGGATACCTGTTTTGGAGCTATCTTTAGAGCAGGATACCTGTTTTGGAGCTACCTTTACAGCAGGATACCGGTTTTGGGGCTATCTTTAGAGCAGGATACATGTTTTGGAGCTACCTTTAGAGCAGGATACCTCTTTTGGAGCTATCTTTAGAGCAGGGTACCTGTTTTGGAGCTACCTTTAGAGCAGGATACCTGTTTTGGAGCTTCCTTTAGAGCAGGATACCTGTTTTAGAGCTATCTTTAGAGCAGGATACTGGTTTTGGAGCTATCTTTAGAGCAGGATATCTGTTTTGGAGCTACCTTTAGAGCAGGATACCTGTTTTGGAGCTACCTTTAGAGCAGGATACCTGTTTTGGAGCTACCTTTAGAGCAGGATACCTGTTTTGGAGCTATCTTTAGAGCAGGATACCGGTTTTAGAGCTATCTTTAGAGCAGGATACCTGTTTTGGAGCTATCATTAGAGCAGGATACCTGTTTTGGAGCTACCTTTAGAGCAGGATACCTGTTTTGGAGCTACCTTTAGAGCAGGATACCTGTTTTGGAGCTATCTTTAGAGCAGGATACCTGTTTTGAAGCTACCTTTAGAGCAGGATATCTGTTTTGAAGCTACCTTTAGAGCAGGATACCTGTTTTGGAGCAGGATACCTGTTTTATTGCTACCTTTAGAGAAGGATACCGGTTGTGGAGCTACCTTTAGAGCAGGATACCTGTTTTGGAGCTATCTTTAGAGCAGGATACCTGTTTTGGAGCTATCTTTACAGCAGGATACCGGTTTTGGAACTATCTTTAGAGCAGGATACCTGTTTTATAGCTATCTTTAGAGAAGGATCCCTGTTTTGGAGTTACCTTTAGAGCAGGATACCTGTTTTGGAGCTATCTTTAGAGCAGGATACCTGTTTTGGAGCTACCTTTGGAGCAGGATACCTTTTTTATAGCTACATTTAGAGCAGGATACCGGTTTTGGAGCTATCTTTAGAGCAGGATACCTGTTTTGTAGCTATCTTTAGAGCAGGATACCTGTTTTGGAGCTATCTTTACAGCAGGATACCTGTTTTGGAGCTACCTTTGGAGCAGGATACCTTTTTTATAGCTACCTTTAGAGCAGGATACCGGTTTTGGAGCTATCTTTAGAGCAGGATACCTGTTTTGGAGCTACCTTTAGAGCAGGATACCTGTTTTGGAGCTACCTTTACAGCAGGATACCGGTTTTGGAGCTATCTTTAGAGCAGGATACATGTTTTGGAGCTACCTTTAGAGCAGGATACCTCTTTTGGAGCTATCTTTAGAGCAGGGTACCTGTTTTGGAGCTACCTTTAGAGCAGGATACCTGTTTTGGAGCTTCCTTTA
Source organism: Bombina bombina (assembly GCF_027579735.1). Lineage (NCBI taxonomy): Eukaryota > Metazoa > Chordata > Amphibia > Anura > Bombinatoridae > Bombina > Bombina bombina. Next base: position 1,403,054,784 of record NC_069500.1, read on the forward strand.
GAGCAGGATACCTGTTTTGGAGCTATCTTTAGAGCAGGATACTGGTTTTGGAGCTATCTTTAGAGCAGGATATCTGTTTTGGAGCTACCTTTAGAGCAGGATACCTGTTTTGGAGCTACCTTTAGAGCAGGATACCTGTTTTGGAGCTACCTTTAGAGCAGGATACCTGTTTTGGAGCTATCTTTAGAGCAGGATACCGGTTTTAGAGCTATCTTTAGAGCAGGATACCTGTTTTGGAGCTATCATTAGAGCAGGATACCTGTTTTAGAGCTACCTTTAGAGCAGGTTACCTGTTTTGGAGCTACCTTTAGAGCAGGATACCTGTTTTGGAGCTATCTTTAGAGCAGGATACCTGTTTTGAAGCTACCTTTAGAGCAGGATATTTGTTTTGAAGCTACCTTTAGAGCAGGATGCCTGTTTTGGAGCTACCTTTAGAGTAGGATACCTGTTTTGGAGCTACCTTTAGAGCAGGATACCTGTTTTGGAGCTATCTTTAGAGCAGGATACCTGTTTTGGAGCTACCTTTAGAGCAGGATATCTATTTTGGAGCTACCTTTAGAGCAGGATACCTGTTTTGGAGCTACCTTTAGAGCAGGATACCTGTTTTGGAGCTATCTTTAGAGCAGGATACCGGTTTTAGAGCTATCTTTAGAGCAGGATACCTGTTTTGGAGCTATCATTAGAGCAGGATACCTGTTTTAGAGCTACCTTTAGAGCAGGTTACCTGTTTTGGAGCTACCTTTAGAGCAGGATACCTGTTTTGGAGCTATCTTTAGAGCAGGATACCTGTTTTGAAGCTACCTTTAGAGCAGGATATCTGTTTTGAAGCTACCTTTAGAGCAGGATACCTGTTTTGGAGCTACCTTTAGAGTAGGATACCTGTTTTGGAGCTACCTTTAGAGCAGGATACCTGTTTTGGAGCTATCTTTAGAGCAGGATACCTGTTTTGGAGCTACCTTTAGAGCAGGATATCTATTTTGGAGCTACCTTTAGAGCAGGGTATCTGTTTGAAGCTACCTTTAGAGCAGGATATCTGTTTTATAGCTATCTTTAGAGCAGGATACCTGTTTTGGAGCTACCTTTAGAGCAGGATACCTGTTTTGGAGCTATCTTTAGAGCAGGATACCTGTTTTGGAGCAGGATACCTGTTTTATTGCTACCTTTAGAGCAGGATACCTGTTTTGGAGCTATCTTTAGAGCAGGATACCTGTTTTGGAGCAGGATACCTGTTTTATTGCTACCTTTAGAGCAGGATAAAGGTTGTGGAGCTACCTTTAGAGCAGGATACCTGTTTTGGAGCTATCTTTAGAGCAGGATACCTGTTTTGGAGCTATCTTTACAGCAGGATACCGGTTTTGGAACTATCTTTAGAGCAGGATACCTGTTTTATAGCTATCTTTAGAGAAGGATCCCTGTTTTGGAGTTACCTTTAGAGCAGGATACCTGTTTTGGAGCTATCTTTAGAGCAGGATACCTGTTTTGGAGCTACCTTTGGAGCAGGATACCTTTTTTATAGCTACATTTAGAGCAGGATACCGGTTTTGGAGCTATCTTTAGAGCAGGATACCTGTTTTGGAGCTATCTTTAGAGCAGGATACCTGTTTTGGAGCTATCTTTACAGCAGGATACCTGTTTTGGAGCTACCTTTGGAGCAGGATACCTTTTTTATAGCTACCTTTAGAGCAGGATACCGGTTTTGGAGCTATCTTTAGAGCAGGATACCTGTTTTGGAGCTATCTTTAGAGCAGGATACCTGTTTTGGAGCTACCTTTACAGCAGGATACCGGTTTTGGAGCTATCTTTAGAGCAGGATACATGTTTTGGAGCTACCTTTAGAGCAGGATACCTCTTTTGGAGCTATCTTTAGAGCAGGGTACCTGTTTTGGAGCTACCTTTAGAGCAGGATACCTGTTTTGGAGCTTCCTTTAGAGCAGGATACCTGTTTTAGAGCTATCTTTAGAGCAGGATACTGGTTTTGGAGCTATCTTTAGAGCAGGATATCTGTTTTGGAGCTACCTTTAGAGCAGGATACCTGTTTTGGAGCTACCTTTAGAGCAGGATACCTGTTTTGGAGCTACCTTTAGAGCAGGATACCTGTTTTGGAGCTATCTTTAGAGCAGGATACCTGTTTTGGAGCTACCTTTAGAGCAGGATACCTGTTTTGGAGCTATCATTAGAGCAGGATACCTGTTTTCGAGCTACCTTTAGAGCAGGATACCTGTTTTGGAGCTACCTTTAGAGCAGGATACCTGTTTTGGAGCTATCTTTAGAGCAGGATACCTGTTTTGAAGCTACCTTTAGAGCAGGATATCTGTTTTGAAGCTACCTTTAGAGCAGGATACCTGTTTTGGAGCAGGATACCTGTTTTATTGCTACCTTTAGAGAAGGATACCGGTTGTGGAGCTACCTTTAGAGCAGGATACCTGTTTTGGAGCTATCTTTAGAGCAGGATACCTGTTTTGGAGCTATCTTTACAGCAGGATACCGGTTTTGGAACTATCTTTAGAGCAGGATACCTGTTTTATAGCTATCTTTAGAGCAGGATACCTGTTTTGGAGCTACCTTTAGAGCAGGATACCTGTTTTGGAGCTATCTTTAGAGCAGGATACCTGTTTTGGAGCTACCTTTGGAGCAGGATACCTTTTTTATAGCTACATTTAGAGCAGGATACCGGTTTTGGAGCTATCTTTAGAGCAGGATACCTGTTTTGTAGCTATCTTTAGAGCAGGATACCTGTTTTGGAGCTATCTTTACAGCAGGATACCTGTTTTGGAGCTACCTTTGGAGCAGGATACCTTTTTTATAGCTACCTTTAGAGCAGGATACCGGTTTTGGAGCTATCTTTAGAGCAGGATACCTGTTTTGGAGCTATCTTTAGAGCAGGATACCTGTTTTGGAGCTACCTTTAGAGCAGGATACCTGTTTTGGAGCTATCTTTAGAGCAGGATACATGTTTTGGAGCTACCTTTAGAGCAGGATACCTCTTTTGGAGCTATCTTTAGAGCAGGGTACCTGTTTTGGAGCTACCTTTAGAGCAGGATACCTGTTTTGGAGCTTCCTTTAGAGCAGGATACCTGTTTTGGAGCTATCTTTAGAGCAGGATACTGGTTTTGGAGCTATCTTTAGAGCAGGATACCTGTTTTGGAGCTACCTTTAGAGCAGGATACCTGTTTTGGAGCTACCTTTAGAGCAGGATACCTGTTTTGGAGCTACCTTTAGAGCAGGATACCTGTTTTGGAGCTATCTTTAGAGCAGGATACCGGTTTTAGAGCTATCTTTAGAGCAGGATACCTGTTTTGGAGCTATTATTAGAGCAGGATACCTGTTTTAGAGCTACCTTTAGAGCAGGTTACCTGTTTTGGAGCTACCTTTAGAGCAGGATACCTGTTTTGGAGCTATCTTTAGAGCAGGATACCTGTTTTGAAGCTACCTTTAGAGCAGGATATCTGTTTTGAAGCTACCTTTAGAGCAGGATGCCTGTTTTGGAGCTACCTTTAGAGTAGGATACCTGTTTTGGAGCTACCTTTAGAGCAGGATACCTGTTTTGGAGCTATCTTTAGAGCAGGATACCTGTTTTGGAGCTACCTTTAGAGCAGGATATCTATTTTGGAGCTACCTTTAGAGCAGGGTATCTGTTTTGAAGCTACCTTTAGAGCAGGATATCTGTTTTATAGCTATCTTTAGAGCAGGATACCTGTTTTGGAGCTACCTTTAGAGCAGGATACCTGTTTTGGAGCTATCTTTAGAGCAGGATACCTGTTTTGGAGCAGGATACCTGTTTTATTGCTACCTTTAGAGCAGGATACCGGTTTTGGAGCTATCTTTAGAGCAGGATACCTGTTTTGGAGCAGGATACCTGTTTTATTGCTACCTTTAGAGCAGGATACCTGTTGTGGAGCTACCTTTAGAGCAGGATACCTGTTTTGGAGCTATCTTTAGAGCAGGATACCTGTTTTGGAGCTATCTTTACAGCAGGATACCGGTTTTGGAACTATCTTTAGAGCAGGATACCTGTTTTATAGCTATCTTTAGAGAAGGATACCTGTTTTGGAGTTACCTTTAGAGCAGGATACCTGTTTTGGAGCTATCTTTAGAGCAGGATACCTGTTTTGGAGCTACCTTTGGAGCAGGATACCTTTTTTATAGCTACATTTAGAGCAGGATACCGGTTTTGGAGCTATCTTTAGAGCAGGATACCTGTTTTGGAGCTATCTTTAGAGCAGGATACCTGTTTTGGAGCTATCTTTACAGCAGGATACCTGTTTTGGAGCTACCTTTGGAGCAGGATACCTTTTTTATAGCTACCTTTAAAGCAGGATACCGGTTTTGGAGCTATCTTTAGAGCAGGATACCTGTTTTGGAGCTATCTTTAGAGCAGGATACCTGTTTTGGAGCTACCTTTACAGCAGGATACCGGTTTTGGAGCTATCTTTAGAGCAGGATACATGTTTTGGAGCTACCTTTAGAGCAGGATACCTCTTTTGGAGCTATCTTTAGAGCAGGATACCTGTTTTGGAGCTAACTTTAGAGCAGGATATCTATTTTGGAGCTACCTTTAGAGCAGGATATCTGTTTTGAAGCTACCTTTAGAGCAGGATATCTGTTTTATATCTATCTTTAGAGCAGGATATATGTTTTTGAGCTATCTTTAGAGCAGAATATCTGTTTTATAGCTATCTTTAGAGCAGGATACCTGTTTTGTAGCTATTTTTAGAGCAGGATACCTGTTTTGGAGCTATCTTAAGAGCAGGATACCTGTTTTAGAGCTATCTTTAGAGCCGGATACTTGTTTTAGAGCTATCTTTAGAGCAGGATACCTGTTTTGGAGCTACCTTTAGAGCAGGATATCTGTTTTGGAGCTAACTTTAGAGCAGGATATCTGTTTTGGAGCTATCTTTAGAGCAGGATACCTGTTTTTGAGCTATCTATAGAGCAGGATACCTGATTTGGAGCTATCTTTAGAGCAGGATACCTGTTTTGGAGCTAGCTATAGAGCAGAATACCTGTTTTGGAGCTATCTTTAGAGCAGGATACCTGTTTTGGAGCTACCTTTGGAGCAGGATACCGGTTTTATAGCTACCTTTAGAGCAGGATACCGGTTTAGGAGCTATATTAAGAGAAGGATACCTGTTTTGGAGCTATCTGTAGAGCAGGATACCTGTTTTGGAGCTATCCTTACAGCAGGATACCGGTTTTGGAGCTATCTTTAGAGCAGGATACCTGTTTTGGAGCTAACTTTAGAGCAGGATACCTGTTTTGGAGCTACCTTTAGAGCAGGATACCTGTTTTGGAGCTACCTTTAGAGCAGGATATCTATTTTGGAGCTACCTTTAGAGCAGGATATCTGTTTTGAAGCTACCTTTAGAGCAGGATATCTGTTTTCGAGCTATATTTAGAGCAGAATATCTGTTTTATAGCTATCTTTAGAGCAGGATACCTGTTTTGGAGCTATCTTTAGAGCAGAATATCTATTTTATAGCTATCTTTAGAGCAAGATATCTGTTTTATAGCTATCTTTAGAGCAGGATATCTGTTTTGTAGCTACCTTTAGAGCAGGATACCTGTTTTGGAGCTACCTTTAGAGCAGGGTACCTGTTTTGGAGCTACCTTTAGAGCAGGATACCTGTTTTGGATCTATCTTTAGAGCAGGATACCTGTTTTGGAGCTATCTTTAGAGCAGGATACCTGTTTTGGAGCTATCTTTAGAGCAGGATACCTGTTTTGGAGCTACCTTTAGAGTAGGAGACCTGTTTTGGAGCTATCTTTAGAGCAGGATATCTGTTTTGGAGCTACCTTTAGAGCAGGATACCTGTTTTATAGCTATCTTTAGAGCAGGATTCCAGTTTTGGAGCTATCTTTAGAGCAGGATACCTGTTTTGGAGCTACCTTTAGAGCAGGATACCTCTTTTGGAGCTATTTTTAGAGCAGGATATCTGTTTTGGAGCTAACTTTAGAGCAGGATATCTGTTTTGGAGCTATCTTTAGAGCAGGATACCTGTTTTTGAGCTATCTATAGAGCAGGATACCTGATTTGGAGCTATCTTTAGAGCAGGATGCCTGTTTTGGAGCTAGCTATAGAGCAGAATACCTGTTTTGGAGCTATCTTTAGAGCAGGATACCTGTTTTGGAGCTACCTTTGGAGCAGGATACCGGTTTTATAGCTACCTTTAGAGCAGGATACCGGTTTTGGAGCTACCTTTGGAGCAGGATACCGGTTTTATAGCTACCTTTAGAGCAGGATACCGGTTTAGGAGCTATATTAAGAGAAGGATACCTGTTTTGGAGCTATCTGTAGAGCAGGATACCTGTTTTGGAGCTATCCTTACAGCAGGATACCGGTTTTGGAGCTATCTTTAGAGCAGGATACCTGTTTTGGAGCTAACTTTAGAGCAGGATACCTGTTTTGGAGCTACCTTTAGAGCAGGATACCTGTTTTGGAGCTACCTTTAGAGCAGGATATCTATTTTGGAGCTACCTTTAGAGCAGGATATCTGTTTTGAAGCTACCTTTAGAGCAGGATATCTGTTTTCGAGCTATATTTAGAGCAGAATATCTGTTTTATAGCTATCTTTAGAGCAGGATACCTGTTTTGGAGCTATCTTTAGAGCAGAATATCTATTTTATAGCTATCTTTAGAGCAAGATATCTGTTTTATAGCTATCTTTAGAGCAGGATATCTGTTTTGTAGCTACCTTTAGAGCAGGATACCTGTTTTGGAGCTACCTTTAGAGCAGGGTACCTGTTTTGGAGCTACCTTTAGAGCAGGATACCTGTTTTGGATCTATCTTTAGAGCAGGATATCTGTTTTGGAGCTATCTTTAGAGCAGGATACCTGTTTTGGAGCTATCTTTAGAGCAGGATACCTGTTTTGGAGCTACCTTTAGAGTAGGAGACCTGTTTTGGAGCTATCTTTAGAGCAGGATATCTGTTTTGGAGCTACCTTTAGAGCAGGATACCTGTTTTATAGCTATCTTTAGAGCAGGATTCCAGTTTTGGAGCTATCTTTAGAGCAGGATACCTGTTTTGGAGCTACCTTTAGAGCAGGATACCTCTTTTGGAGCTATTTTTAGAGCAGGATACCTGTTTTAGAGCTATCTTTAGAGCAAGATACCTGTTTTGGAGCTTTCTTTAGAGCAGGATACCTGTTTTATAGCTATCTTTAGAGCAGGATACCTGTTTTGTAGCTATCTTTAGAGCAGGATACCTGTTTTGGACCTATCTTAAGAGCAGGATACCTGTTTTAGAGCTATCTTTATAGCCAGATACCTGTTTTAGAGCTATCTTTAGAGCAGGATATCTGTTTTGGAGCTACCTTTAGAGCAGGATATCTGTTTTGGAGGTAACTTTAGAGCAGGATATCTGTTTTGGAGCTATCTTTAGAGCAGGATACCTGTTTTTGAGCTATCTATAGAGCAGGATACCTGATTTGGAGCTATCTTTAGAGCAGGATACCTGTTTTGGAGCTAGCTATAGAGCAGAATACCTGTTTTGGAGCTATCTTTAAAGCAGGATACCTGTTTTGGAGCTACCTTTGGAGCAGGATACCGGTTTTATAGCTACCTTTAGAGCAGGATACCGGTTTAGGAGCTATCTTAAGAGAAGGATACCTGTTTTGGAGCTATCTGTAGAGCAGGATACCTGTTTTGGAGCTATCCTTACAGCAGGATACCGGTTTTGGAGCTATCTTTAGAGCAGGATACCTGTTTTGGAGCTACCTTTAGAGCAGGATACCTGTTTTGGAGCTACCTTTAGAGCAGGATACCTGTTTTGGAGCTATCTTTAGAGCAGGATACCTGTTTTGGAGCTACCTTTAGAGCAGGATATCTATTTTGGAGCTACCTTTAGAGCAGGATATCTGTTTTCGAGCTATATTTAGAGCAGAATATCTGTTTTATAGCTATCTTTAGAGCAGTCTACCTGTTTTGGAGCTATCTTTAGAGCAGAATATCTATTTTATAGCTATCTTTAGAGCAAGATATCTGTTTTATAGCTATCTTTAGAGCAGGATATCTGTTTTGTAGCTACCTTTAGAGCAGGATGCCTGTTTTGGAGCTACCTTTAGAGCAGGGTACCTGTTTTGGAGCTACCTTTAGAGCAGGATACCTGTTTTGGATCTATCTTTAGAGCAGGATACCTGTTTTGGAGCTATCTTTAGAGCAGGATACCTGTTTTGGAGCTATCTTTAGAGCAGGATACCTGTTTTGGAGCTACCTTTAGAGTAGGAGACCTGTTTTGGAGCTATCTTTAGAGCAGGATATCTGTTTTGGAGCTACCTTTAGAGCAGGATACCTGTTTTATAGCTATCTTTAGAGCAGGATTCCAGTTTTGGAGCTATCTTTAGAGCAGGATACCTGTTTTGGAGCTACCTTTAGAGCAGGATACCTGTTTTGGAGCTATTTTTAGAGCAGGATACCTGTTTTAGAGCTATCTTTAGAGCAAGATACCTGTTTTGGAGCTTTCTTTAGAGCAGGATACCTGTTTTATAGCTATCTTTAGAGCAGGATACCTGTTTTGTAGCTATCTTTAGAGCAGGATACCTGTTTTGGACCTATCTTAAGAGCAGGATACCTGTTTTAGAGCTATCTTTATAGCCAGATACCTGTTTTAGAGCTATCTTTAGAGCAGGATATCTGTTTTGGAGCTACCTTTAGAGCAGGATATCTGTTTTGGAGGTAACTTTAGAGCAGGATATCTGTTTTGGAGCTATCTTTAGAGCAGGATACCGGTTTTGGAGCAATCTTTAGAGAAGGATACCTGTTTTGTAGCTATCTTTAGAGCAGGATACCTGTTTTGGAACTACCTTTAGAGCAGGATACCTGTTTTATAGCTATCTTTAAAGCAGGATACCTGTTTTGTAGCTATCTTTAGAACAGGATACCTGTTTTGTAGCTATCTTTAGAGCAGGATACCTGTTTTTGAGCTATCTTTAGAGCAGAATACCTGTTTTAGTCTGTGTTAACTAAGGCATACTAATCCAACATAGGGCTAGATTACAAGTTGAAAATAAACTTGAAAGCAAGAGCACAATTGAGATTTACGCTCATCAGGTAAAGGGTACTGAGTTTAAAACAAAATTGCACCAAACGCAATATAAATACACTAACTGAACAGTTCTATGAATACGTATTGTGCTTAGCCAAAACGCATATGCCCAGTCCTTTCAGTATGTTTTAATATATAATACTATGGATATTTGTTCATGTTTAAATGATGGAATAGAAGTTGTTTTTTTAAGATATATCGTCTTTTTTGGAATTGCTGCATTTGGAACAACTTTTCTTTATTTAAAATAAACTGTTACACTCATATAAACACTATCTGATACAATTTTGAAATATTCATAAAAAATATTCATAGTGGTTCAAAGGTATATGGTATATTGCCATGCATTTGAATGCTAAGGGATTTCATATATATGTATTTGTGTAAATAATAATTCCATAATAATATTTAATAATGTGTTTTACTTTTTGTGTACTGTACATATTTAACATTCCAATGTTCTCTATATACAGAATAATGTATTTTTTATTGTAAATACATATTTCTATACATGTCTATATATACCCATATCTATTTATGTGTAGATATATAGGTATAGATATCTATTTAACATTAACCTTATCAGATATATATATATATATATATATATATATATATATATATATATATAACCCCCATTCCAAAAAAGTTGGGACAGTAGAGAAAATGCAAAACAAACAAATAAAAAGAGTCATTTGAAAATTCAATTCACCTTGTACTATATAGAAAACACATTATTAACACATTATCTTATGGTTTACTTTGTGAATTTAATGTATTTTTGAAAAAATACACTTATTTCAATTCTGATGACTGCAACACGTCCAAAAAAGTTGAGCACTGAAGACACCAGTTGGTTAAGTTTAGCAAAAGGGGAATTTTCCCCCATTCATCCATTATGCATGTCTTCAGCTGCGCAACTGTACGGGGCCTTCGTTGTCTTATTTTGCACTTCATAATGTGCCAAACAATTGGAGTTCAGGACTGCAGGCAGTCCATGCTAGCACCTGCACTCTCTGTTTAAGCAATCATTTGCTTGTAATCCGGGCAGAATGGGGCTTGGCGTTGTCCTGTTGGAAAATGCAGGGACGTTTCTGGAAAAGACAACCTCTGGATTGCAGCATACGTTGCTCCAAAATGTATACATATCTCTCTGTATTAATGTAGCCCTCATAGATGTGCAAGTTACCCATGCCATAGGCACTGACACCCCCCATACCATGACAGACACTGGCCTTTTGACCTGACGCTGATAACAGCTTGGATGGTCCTTTTCTTCTTTGGCCCGGTGAACACAACAGCTTTTTTTTTCCAAAAACTATTTGAAATTTTTACTCATCGGACCACAAAACACAATTCCACTGTGCTACTATGTACATCTCATATGAGACCGAGCACAGAGAAGTCAGCGGCGCTTCTGGACAGTGTTGATGTATGGCTTCTGCTTTGCCTAGTAAAACCTTAACATGCATCTGTAGATGCAACAGCAAATGTGCAGCAGCGAATGGTGTTGACTGACAAAGGTTTATCAAAGTATTCCAGAACCCAGGTCAGGATATCCATTACAGACTCATGACGGTTTTGAGAAAGTGACTTCTGAGGGTTGGAGATCATATGCAGTAGTTTTCAGCCTTGCCCTTTATGTACTGAGATTTGACTGGATTCCTTGAATATTTTAATTATATTGTGCACTGTAGAAGGTGAAATGCCCAAAATCCTACTGATTTGTCTTTAGGAAATGTTGTTTTCAAAGTGTTGGATTATTTGTTGATGCATCTGTTGGCAGATTGGTGAGCCTCGACCCATCCTTGCTCTTGAAGGACTATGCATTTTTTGGATGCTCCTTATATACTACGATTACACGATTGCCTCACCTGTTTCACATCACCTTCTAATTTCAACTTGTCACATCGCTATTAGTCCTAAATTTCCCCTGTCCCAACTTTTTTGGAACGTGTTGCAGTCATCAGATTTTAGTGTATATTTTCAAAAATACATTAAATTCACAAAGCTAAACATCAAATAATGTGTTAATAATGTGTTTTCAATATAGTACCAGGTGAATTGGATTTTCAAATAACTCTTTTTTTTTTTTTTTTTTTTGCAATTTCCATTTTCTCCCAATTTTTTTGGAAATTGAGGTTGTATAAATGATTTAATTAAAAAAAAATTCTATGCGAAGAACATAGGAATGGAAATATGCGTAACGTGATTCGTGTTTGTGATTTAGGTGTAACACGGTGTCAGATTAGCACACATGAAAACAGTAATGCCGGTTATTTGTTATATGTAAGCAGCATTTACCTGTATTATTGTTAATACAGCAGTTTAAAACCACTGAGTGAATCATTGTCTTGTAAACATAAATCTTTATTTATCAGGAAGTTGCAAACACCAACTTACGTGAATCTAAATTCTCTATATATGGACATCAACATGACAGTAGATAAAAACCAAATGTCCCAGCGAGTTTGCCATCATTTCATTCTGAAGTATAAGCCTATTAAATTCTTAGAAAAGTCTTATCCATATCCCATTTTTTCTTTCTTATCCATATCCCATTTATTCTTTCCTTATAGCTTTTATACTTACCACCTGTATTGGAATTCTGTTCTATGTATCACCAGTACAAAATAGCTTCCACACTATCAATAATACAAAGCCAAAGTATTCTTCTACTTTATTCCAAATACAAAACATAGGTTCAAGTGACCATTGCAGAAACTGCCATACACTTTTCTCACCTCTCATTCACTGATTTTGTGACCACCTGTTTTGTAAAGAAGCACTTGCACAAACTAGTTCTGAACCTATAACATGCATCTTTCGATCATGACCCTTTATTTTGGTGTTGTAACATACATGTAATTGATCGAAGACCTAATCGTCTTTGATCCATAGGGGAAACAGAGGTATGGTTAGACAGTAATCCCTATACTGACTGTATACTTACCAGCTGATTAGACACATCCCCGTGGTCTTTTCTTGTCATCCCTTCTCCAATAGCTGACTTCATGAGACGGGACAGAGAAGGGAGCACGTTGATTGGTGGATAAATCTGATGATAATGGAAAATATATTGATTATTTGATATTATGATAATAAAGGTACCAATAACTCATTCTCCTATTTTGACATAATGAAATCTAGGCCAGTGTTTATAGATGGTTCAAGAACGGTGTGGACAACTGACCTGTCTGTTATGAAGTTGTCTGTCCACATAGATCTGTCCTTCTGTAATGAATCCAGTCAAGTCAGGGATGGGATGTGTGATATCTGGAAGGAAGGATATAGATTTTAGGAGGGGATTTAATAACATCAGATAAGCAATAGCGCTATGCTGTAATATAAGAATGCATTATATTTACATATATCCATTTGAGAATGATCAAACTGATACATGGTGAGAGATTATCAATTTGAAATCTAAATTCTGCGAATAAACTGGCATCTCTTGTAAAAAGCTGGCACTCAGCTGTGGCACTGCCATGTATCACAATTGAAATCTATATTCTGCACTGAAACTGGCATCTCTTGTGAAGAGCTGGCACTCAGCTGTGGCACACTCATGTATCACAACTGAAATCTGTATTCTGCACTGAAACTAGCATCTCTTGTGAAGAGCTGGCACTCAGCTGTGGCACTGCCATGTATCACAACTGAAATCTATATTCTTCCAAATGTGGCACTGCCATGTATCACAACTGAAATCTAAATTCTGCAAACAAACTGGCATCTCTTGTGAAGAGCTGGCACTCAGCTGTGGCACTGCCATGTATCACAACTGAAATCTATATTCTGCAAACAAACTGGCATCTCTTGTGAAGAGCTGGCACTCAGCTGCGGCACTGCCATGTATCACAACTGAAATCTATATTCTGCAAACAAACTGGCATCTCTTGTGAAGAGCTGGCACTCAGCTGTGTCACTGCCATGTATCACAACTGAAATCTATATTCTGCAAACAAACTGGCATCTCTTGTGAAGAGCTGGCACTCAGCTGTGGCACTGCCATGTATTACAACTGAAATCTAAATTCTGCAAACAAACTGGCATCTTTTGTGAAGAGTTGGCACTCAGCTGTGGCACTGCCATGCAGGGCCGCCATCAGGGGTTGACAGGGGTGACTCCTGTCAGGGGCCCAATGGGCCAGGGGGCCCCATGAGCCAAGAGCTACATTTTGGCAGCCACCAGTGGGTACTACAGCAGAGTGCTAATTGAGCATGGAAATTTTATTACAAGGAGTAAAGTATTAGCATTTGAGAGTATTTCTGAGTGTGCACTAAACCACTATGCACAGTGTGAGACAGACTTGGCACTTTGTTTGTACAGTGTGTTCCTGAGTCAGACGGCAGATCACTTTCATTTGCAGAGGAGGTAGGACTTACTTAGCAAATGTTTTTTTATTTCTTTGTGCATTTTCGGATTGTAACTTCAGTGTGGTAGTAGTTGTATGGTGGGGCCAGAGGTCCATGAAAACAATTTGTTTTAGCAGCAGTGTATTTATGATTATTTGACAATGCTGTAGAAATTCTATATTTAAAACCATGCAGAAATGTTTCCTCCTCAATACACAAATGGTAGGTGCCCTTTTGGCAGATATGCATTTTTTAATTTATATATCTATATATTTATATATATTAATTACATTCCAGTTTACTGCCTCTTTATGCAAGGACTTTCCAGATGCAAGGAGGCATTTTATCTAAGATTTTTACATCGGCATAAAATGTTATACTCTCAGACTAAGATTGCTCAGTGTTTGAAATAAGACAGGTTAACTTAAAACTGTTCAGTTTACACTACAGCTGACTTAATTTTGAAATACATACCAACAAGCCTAAATACTGCATTTAACCAGATCTAAGGGTATGAGTACCATAGCTTATGGTTCCACCAAGATTATATAGAATACAGCATTTTCAAAATCATAATTACAGCTGACAGATGGGAACATTTGTACACTATATTTGAAGTGGTGCTTTTGTTTGGGGAAAAAACAAACAAACATATGTCAACCTTTTAAAAGTACTTTTCTTCATTTAGCCATCTACCCAGATTATTAATGTACAATTTTGAATTCACAGAATTATTTTTGTTTACAAATTTACAAATATGATTCTTTAAAAAGTGATCTCTTAATTTCTGTGATTTTTTTATCATGCATGTCACACACTGTTGATGTAGGGGATGCAAGTTGCATAAATGTTTCCTCCTGTGAGTGTTTCTGTGGGTGTCTGTGTTTATGTCTTTGTGCTTTGGTTTGTGTCTCTGAGTGTGTATGTATTTTTTTTCTGTGGGTCTCTCTGTGAGGGTGGGTGTGTATGTCTTTGTGCATTTTCTGTGGATGTCTGTGAGGGTGTGTGCATATGTCTTTGAGCTTTTTTACATGGGTGTCTCTGCGAGGGTGTGTGCATGTTTGCCTTTGTGTATTTTCTCTGGATGCCTCTGTGAGGGTGGTTGTGTATGTCTGTGTTTTCTGTGGATTACTCTGTGAGGGTGTGTGTATGTATGTGTGTCTGTGTTTTCAGTGGATGTCTCTGTGAGGGTGTGTGTTTTCTGTGAGTGTCTCTGTGAGGGTGTGTGTATGTCTTTCTGTGTTGTCTGTGGATGTCTCAGTGAGGGTGTGTGTATGTAGGTCTTTCTGTGTTTTATGTGGTTGTCTCTCTGTGTGTGTATGTCTTTGTGTGTTTTCTGTGGGTGTCTGTGTGTGTGTGTGTGTGTGTCTTTGTGTGTTTTCTGAGGCTGTCTCTTTCTGTGTTTCCTTGGGTGTATGTGCAAGTTTGAGCTTGTGTGTGTCCATTCCTTTTTAGGACATTTTGACCTTACTACTGATTATTCACATCTTTCTACAGACTTTGAGACTAACAAGACCTTTCCGGAAGTCACTAATTCACCATTTAACCTTAAATTATTGTTTAGGCAGTTCAGGGCCCATCCTTTCAGCCATTGCATGCTGTTGTCATCATTTGGTTGGCATCGAGTGTTTGTTTGGGTGTCTGTGTCTGTGTGTTTGTGTGTTACTTTGCGTGTCTGCTAGAGTGTCTATATGTGAATCCTTATGTGTGAGTGTGTGTGTGTGTTTCAGTGTATGAGTGTGTCTGTGTGTTTGTATGTTACTACCTTTACAACATTTCCAAGTTTACATAGACACTTATGGTTAAGTCAGGGGCCCCAAAATTTCTAGTGGCATGTATTACAAAATAATAAAATGAGAGGCAAACTGCTAATCACATCTGAACTCAATATACAAATTATTAAAGGGATATGAAACCCATTTTTTTTTTCTTTCATGATTCAGTTAGAGCAGCAATTTTAAGCAACTTAATAATTTGCTCCTATTATCATTGTTTCTTCATTCTCTTTGTATCTTTATTTGAAAATCAGGAATGTAAGCTTAGGAGCCGGCCCATTTTCAGTTCAGCGCCTGGGTAGCACTTGCTGATTGGTGCATCAAATTGCATTCTCTTTCTGAACCATTAAAGAAAAATGTGGGTTTCCTATCCCTTTAATTCTGACCCCACCATTGTGCACAATACATTTACTAGTACCTACATTTTATTATTTCATTTTATATTCTAATCTAAAACATTGTGATTTAATTTTAATTGTTTTAAACATATGTTAGTGTGCTGAATAAACCTACATTTTCACTGGCCAGGTTAGCATATTTATCAAGCTCCATATGGAGCTTGATGCCCCGTGTTTCTGGTGAGCCCCCTGCTAGCGGCCGATTGGCCATGAATCAACAAAGGTATCCTTTGTTGAAAAGCATACCTATGTAAAAATATGCATGGGGAAAATCATTATTTATTTTGCTTGCTGGGTAATATAATTATAAATATTACAGTTTCACCACTAGACCCTGAGAAGCTGGAATCTATTACATCATGTTTCACAACCATGACTCTCATACATGGTGCCCAGTGATTGTTTGATTATTTCAGGAGGGCATTTATATCTGTCCCTAACTGACCACAGCACAGGAGCTAAGATAAACAACATGCGTAAAGGGACAGTCAACACTATAACTGTTATTGTTTAAAAAGATAGATAACACCTTTACTACCCATTCCCCAGCTTTGCACAAGCAACATTGTTATATTAATATACTTTATAGCATTTAAACCTCTAAATGTTTGCCTGTTTATAAATCACTAAAGACAGCATCTTATCACATGCTTTTTTATTAGCTTTTCACAACAGGAGACTGATAGTGTGCCATATAGATAACATTGTGCTCACATCCATGGAGTTACTTAAGAGTCAGCACAACCAAGCACTAATATGCTAAAATGCAAGTCAATAGATAATAAATAAAAAGTCATGTGATCAGGGGGCTGTCAGAAGAGGCTTAGATACAAGGTAATCACAGAGGTAAAATGTATATTAATATAACTGTGTTGGTTATGCAAAACTGTGGAATGGGTAATAAATGGATTATCTTAAAAAATAATAACAATTCTGGTGTAGAATGTCTCTTTAAGAAGCTTTTACACAGGGCACTTACCATCATTGGGCATGGTTAGGATGGGAATCTGTGTGATAGAGCCACTCCTGCCTTCCACTCTGCCAGCGCGCTCATAGATGGTGGCCAAGTCAGTGTACATGTATCCGGGGAAGCCGCGTCTGCCAGGGACCTCTTCACGAGCTGCTGATACCTACAAGAGAGCTCCCTCAATTACTGGCTCTCTGCAGCTGATCACAGATTCACACACAGAGAAGCAGATAACTTTGTTATAAATAACATGAAAGTGCAGGCTTGTATGGCTGATCATGCACTATTAATAACATGCAGGTACAGGCTTGCATGGCTGATCATGCACTATTAATAACATGCGGGTACAGGCTTGCATGGCTGATCATGCACTATCAATAACATGCTGAGGCAGGCTTGCATGGCTGATCATGCACTATTAATAACATGCGGACGCAGGCTTGCATGGCTGATCATGCACTATCAATAACATGCTGAGGCAGGCTTGAATGGCTGATCATGCACTATTAATAACATGCGGGTGCAGGCTTGCATGGCTGATCATGCACTATTAATAACATGCAGGTACAGGCTTGCATGGCTGATCATGCACTATCAATAACATGCGGGTGCAGGCTTGCATGGCTGATCATGCACTATCATTAACATGTGGGTGCAATCTTGCATGGCTGATCATGCACTATTAATAACATGCAGGTACAGGCTTGCATGGCTGATCATGCACTATTAATAACATGCGGGTGCAGGCTTGCATGGCTGATCATGCACTATCATTAACATGTGGGTGCAGGCTTGCATGGCTGATCATGCACTATTTATAACATGCGGGTACAGACTTGCATGGCTGATCATGCAATATCAATAACATGATGAGGCAGGCTTGTATGGCTGATCATGCACTATTAATAACATGCGGGTGCAGGCTTGTATGGCTGATCATGCACTATCAATAACATGCGGGTGCAGGCTTGCATGGCTGATCATGAACTATCAATAACATGCGGGTGCAGGCTTACATGGCTGATCATGCACTAATATTAATAACATGCGTGTGCAGGCTTGTATGGCTGGTCATGCACTATTAATAACATGCGGGTGCAGGCTTGTATGGCTGATCATGCACTATTAATAACATGCGGGTGCAGGCTTGCATGGCTGATCATGCACTATTAATAACATGCGGGTGCAGGCTTGTATGGCTGATCATGCACTATTAATAATATGCGGGTGCAGGCTTGTATGGCTGATCATGCACTGTTAATAACATGCGGGTGCAGGCTTGTATGGCTGATCATGCACTATTAATAACATGCGGGTGCAGGCTTGTATGGCTGATCATGCACTATTAACAACATGCTGATGCAGGCTTGTATGGCTGAGCATGCACTATTAATAACATGCGGGTGCAGGCTTGCATGGCTTATCATGCACTATTAATAACATGCGGGTGCAGGCTTGCATGGCTGATCATGCACTATTAAAAACATGCGGGTAAAGGCTTGCATGGCTGATCATGAACTATCAATAACATGCGGGTGCAGGCTTGTATGGCTGATCATGCACTATTAATAACATGCTGATGCAGGCTTGCATGGCTGATCATGCACTATTAAAAACATGCGGGTAAAAGCTTGCATGGCTGACCATGCACTATTAATAACATGCAAGTGTAGGTTTGTATGGCTGATCATGCACTATCAGTAACATGTGTGTTCAGGCTTACATGGCTGATCATGCACTATTATAAAAAATGCATTAACCCCTAATCTGCCACCCCCAACGTCGCCGCCGCCACTATACTAAAGTTATTAACCCCTAAACCTCTCCTCCCACATAACTAACACTAAATAAATATATTAACCCATAAACCTAACCCTAACACCCCTAACTTTTTTATAATTAAAATAAATCTAAATAAAATTTACTATTATTAACTAAATAATTCCTATTTAAAACTACTTACCTGTAAAATAAACTCTAAGCTAGCTACAATATAACTAATAGTTACATTGTAGCTATCTTAGGTTTTATTTTTATTTCACAGGTAACTTTGTATTTATTTTAACTAGGTAGACTAGTTAGTAAATAGTTATTAACTATTTACTAACTACCTAGTTAAGGATGGAAGAGGATGCTCCGTGCTGGATGTCTTGAAGATGGAGCCGCTCCGCGCCGGAAGGATGAAGATAGAAGATGCAGTCTGGATGAAGACTTCTGCCCGCCTGGAGGATGACTTCTTGCCACTTAGATGAAGACTTCTCACGGTTTCGTTGAGGATTTCTTGCCGCTTGGATGAAGACTTCTCCCGGCTGGATGAGGATGGATGTCCGGTCTTCAAAAACTGTAAGTGGATCTTCGGGGGTTAGTGTTAGGTTTTTTAAGGGTTTATTGGATGGGTTTTATTTTTAGATTAACGACTTTGGGCACCATAAAAGAGCTAACTGCGCTTTTAAGTGCAATGCAGGTAAAAGAGCTGATTTCTTTGGGGCAATGCCCCGCAAAAGGCCCTTTTAAGGGCCATTGGCAGTTTAGTGTAGGATAGGGTTTTTTTTTTATTTTTTTGGGGGGGGAGCTTTTTTATTTTGATAGGGCTATTAGATTAGGTGTAATTAGTTTAAATATTTGATAATTTCTTTTTCTTTTGTGTAATTTAGTCATTATTATTTTTTTGCAATTTAGATAAATGTATTTTTTTAATTTCATTTATTTAATTTTAGTGTAATGTTAGGTTTAACTGAAAAACAGGTTAGGTTTTATTTTACAGGTAAATTTGTCTACCTAGTTAAAATAAATACAAACTTACCTGTGAAATAAAAATAAAACCTAAGATAGCTACAATGTAACTATTAGTTATATTGTAACTAGCTTAGGTTTTATTTTACAGGTAAGTATGTATTTAGTTTTAAATAGTAATAATTTAGGTATTAATTGTAATTTTTATTTGGAATTATTTTGATTATGTTAAAGTTAGTGGGTGTTAGGGTTATGCTAGGGTTAGGGTTAGATTTAGGATTAGGTTTAGGGGTTAATAACTTTAGTATAGTGGCGGTGACATTGGGGGCAGCAGATTAGGGGTTAATAACAGTAATGCAGGTTGCGGCGATGTTAGGGACAGCAGATTAGGGGTTAATAAGTGTATGTAGGTGGCGACAACGACATTGGGGCAGCAGATTAGGGGTTAATAATATTTAACTATTGTTTACAATGCGGGAGTGCAGCAGTTTAGGGGTAAATATGTTTATTATAGTGGCAGCGATGTCCGGAGCGGCAGATTAGGGGTTAATAATTTTATTTTAGTGTTTGCGATGCGGCAGGGCCTCGGTTAAGGGGTTAATAGGTAGTTTATGGGTGTTAGTGTACTTTGCAACACTTTAGTTATGAATTTTATGGTACAGATATGTAACGTAAAACTCATAACTACTAACTTTCAGGTGACGGTACAGATCTTGTAGATATGGACTGTACCGCTCACTATTTGGCCGGACAGGCAAACTCATAATACCGTCGCTGTGGAAGTCCCATTGAAAAAGGAATTTTTGAAAGGTGCTGTAGTTACGTTGCGTTACGGCCAAAAAAGTGTGCGGTGCAGTATACCTACAAGACTCGTAATAGCAGCGGTAGTGAAAAAGCAGCGTTATACTCATAACGCAAAACTCGTAATCTAGCCGTGTCTAAAAAAATAGAACATTTTATTTTTACACTAGAATGTTTCTTTAATAAACAGATTATCTCAAACACCTGCATTCTATAATACTAGGAAATAACCAATTTTTAAATATTATTTCTCCCTTGAAGTTCTTAAAGAGACATGATATTTTTAAAACGGTTTTACAGTACATTTTAATAGATGTTCCTGTGCTGAATAAAACTAAGTCTCATGTGCTAGTGGTTGCTGTTAGCCCGTGACATACATTTCCGGTTAGTTTCAATTTAAAGTAAAAAATATTTTAGCATATTCTGTTCTGCTTTGTCATACACATGGGAGAATTAGTTGAGAAATTCTGATCCTTTAAGTCCACTACTAGAACAAAACTTTGTTTTTCTTTTAATTATCCACAAAAGAGAAGTGGATTTTTTTCTGGTTAAATGCAGCTGTTAATATTTAATAGGGGAAGTGTAGAGGGCATTTTTAGTTTTAGTTAGATGTGTGTGTAAATATATTTTATACACTCCCTTATAAAGACACGCACATAAAACACATAAAACACACACACACATATATTTATATATATATTAGATGATAGATAGATAGATAGATAGATAGATAGATAGATAGATAGACATAAAAACACACAGATATATAGATGATAGATAGATAGATAGATAGATAGATAGATAGACAGACAGACAGACAGACACATAAAAACACACACACATACAGACAGAAAGAAAGATAGATGGATAGATAGATAGATAGATAGATAGACTGACAGACATAGACATACAGACAGACAGACGGATAGATAGATAGGCAGATAGATAGATAATTGATCAATAATAGATATATAGATGATAGATAGATAAATAGATAGATAGATAGATAGATAGATAGATAGATAGATAGATAGATAGACATATAAAAACACACCTACAGACATAAAGATAGATAGATGATAGATAGATAGATAGATAGATAGATAGATAGATAGATAGATTATAGACAGTTACACACATAACAAATACACATAGATATATGCATATACACCCACCATCACTCACAGTATATGAAAACACACACACATACAAAATACACATACAGTACATTCACTTAAATATGCACATACATATTCACATAACATCACATAGACACACACACATATATAATTCACATACATACACTTAAATATACACATACACACACATACATATACACATAACATCACACACACAAACACACACATATAATTCACATACATACACTTAAATATACACATACATATACAAATAACATCACACATACAGACACACACACACACACACACATAATTCACATACATACACTTAAATATACACATACACACACATACATATACACATAACATCACACTCACAAACACACACATATAATTCACATACATACACTTAAATATACACATACATATACAAATAACATCACACACACAGACACACACACACACATAATTCACATACATACACTTAAATATACACATACACATACATATACACATAACATCACACACACACATATAATTCACATACATACACTTAAATATACACATACACACACATACATATACCTGTCAATGAGGATAAAGTTTCTGCCATTATACTGTCCTCCCACCTCACTACCTTTCCCCTCGACCCCATCCTCTCACAGCTAATCCCCTCCCTCTCTTCTACCCTCACCCCTATACTCACACACATTTTCAACCTCTCCCTCGGCACTGGTATATTTCCCTCATCTCTAAAACATGCTCTGGTCACACCTATCCTCAAAAAACCTTCCCTCGATCCAACCTCCCCTTCCAATTACCGCCCTATTTCCCTACTCTCTCTTGCCTCAAAGCTCCTCGAAAAGCTAGTTTACGCACGTCTATCCCATTTCCTTACACTAAACTCTCTTCTTGACCCACTGCAATCTGGATTTCATTCCCATCACTCTACAGAGACAGCAATTGTCAAGGTTACCAATGACCTACTTACAGCAAAACCCAAAGGCCACTTCTCTCTGCTTATCCTCCTTGACCTGTCTGCAGCCTTTGACACTGTTGACCACCCTCTTCTGCTCCAAACCCTCTAATCCTTCGGCATCTGTGACACAGCTCTCTCGTGGTTCTCTTCCTATATGACTAACCGTACATTTAGTGTAGCCTTCTCCAGAGCATCCTCTGCCCCGTTACCACTTTCTGTTGGGGTACATCAAGGCTCTGTCCTTGGTCCCCTTCTCTTTTCAATCTACACGTCGTCACTAGGTTCCTTAATAAAGTCCCATGGGTTTCAATGCCATTTGTATGCTGATGACAGCAAAATCTACCTCTCTGCACCAGACCTACCTCCTTCCTTACTAACCTGTGTCACTAACTGTCTTTTTCACATCTCATCTTGGATGTCCTCTCACTACCTTAAGCTAAATCTCTCCAAAACTGAACTGCTTATTTTTCCCCTTCTTCCAATGTCTCCACCCCCAAAATTTCTATAACTGTTGATAATTCCATCATTACCCCTACCCCACATGCCCGATGTCTTGGGGTCACACTTGACTCTGATCTTTCCTTCACTCCTCACATTCAGTCCTTGGCTAAAGCCTGCCGCTTCCACCTTAAAAACATTGCTAAAATTAGACATTTCCTTACACAAGATACAACCAAGATTTTAATCCATTCTCTCATCCTTTCCCATCTCGACTACTGCAACTCCGTCCTCTCTGGTCTACCTAGCTGCTGCATAGCTCCTTTACAATCCATTATGAATGCCTCTGCCAGGCTCATCTTCCTTACTTGTCGCTCTTCATCTGCTGCACCTCTCTGCCAATCCCTTCACTGGCTTCCTCTTGCCTCTAGGATTAAACATAAAATCCTTACCCTTACATATAAAGCTCTCAACTGCACTGCTCCCCCCTACATCTCAGAACTTGTCTCTAGATACTCCCCCCCCCCCCCGTCCCCTTCGATCAGCTCAGGATCTCTACCTCTCCTCCTCTCTTGTTACTTCCTTACATTCCCGTTTACAGGACTTCTCCAGACTGGCCCCCATCTTGTGGAATTCTCTGCCTCGCTCCATAAGACTCTCCCCTAGTTTTAACAGCTTCAAGCACTCCCTAAAAACTCTACTATTCAGGGATGCTTACAACCAACACTAACCTTTCCTAACTTCACTGCTTTTCCCTTGAACCGCTTAGAGTGTAAGCCTATGGGCCCAGCTAATTACAGATCGCTTCATAAGAGCCGACTACAACAGTGAAACTCTCGGCAGGGCCCTCTACCCACCTGACTCCTACAAAAGCTATCCTGTACATCGACTATGTTTACAGCACTGCGGAATCTGTTGGCGCTCTACAAATACCTGATAATAATAATAATAATAATAATAAATAACATCACACAGACAAACACACACATATAATTCACATACATACACTTAAATATACACATACACACACATACATATACAAATAACATCACACACACACACATAAAGTTCACATACATAGACATACTTACACTTAAATATACACATACAATGTCACTACACTATAACATATTAGCTATGTATATCTCAGGTTCCACCAGCATTGTTACAAAGGCAGCAACTCTGTTTGCAGTTTGATATTACACAGATGAAGAAAAAGTAGATTCTAGACATGGTTAAAGCAGACACTGCAGCAAAACTGGTATAACAACAGTACTATATAATATACTGCTAGGTCTTTGTATGCCTGGCTTAGTTTAGTAAAGGTCTTTGTATTTACCTCACGTAGAGCTTCAGCATAAGAGCTCATGTCTGTCAGTATAACCAGGACATGCTTCTCACACTGATAGGCCAGGTATTCTGCCTCAGTGAGGGCCAGGCGAGGCGTGATGATTCTTTCAATTCTTTAGAGAAGAAGAGAAGAGTATTTTTGGGTAAGAGTGTCTGGAAACAGTATTCATGTAACATTGATCCATTGCAATAATATATTTAACTATGATGCTAGTAAGAAAACTGATGGCCAGGGGTCTCAAGATGGAGGCTCCCTCTGCAGCACTCAGGATCTTTGCTACAGCAGGAAAGAATATTCCTTTTTACACCAGAAAACGGAGATATTCTATATGAATGATTACCTCATTGTAAATCTTTTATAATGTCAATCCGATATGCAGATTCTGATATTTGCAAATAGCACCCATGTGAGTGAAAGTACAGGAAGAAAGGAAGGAAGGTTTTTCCATTGTACTGAGATCCGCAAGTGCGAAAGAAAGAAAGAAAGAAAGAAAGAAAGAAAGAAAGAAAGAAAGAAAGAAAGAAAGAAAGAAAGAAAGAAAGAAAGAAAGAGAAAGAATTTAATATTTTGTAGTTTATTTCTTACGTTGGGTCATTGGCAAGATTCAAGAAGAGGCACACATTGTCCATAGATCCATTCTCCTCAAAATCTGACTTGAAGAATCTGGCTGTTTCCATGTTTACCTGCCAGTAAATAATACATTTAAATCTACACTGCTGAAAGAAACATTTATTAGAGAGTCTAGAAAAAGTTCCTATAGTGCACTAGTTATTGGGGATTATAATTTTTTGTAGGGTTAGGGTAAAAATTATTATTATCCTTTGTTACTTGGTTATAGGACCATCATCAACTAAATAAGAGCACTCACAAATCTATTATATAGGTACCAATAAGGAGCCTGCTGTTTCAAAGGGTAGATGACTAGCTTGTGTCACTGTCCTCAAATTGCATCACCCAACATTCTTGCCTTCAGTTACTGCTTGAGTTAAAGTTGGATTCAAAAGTATTAAATAAGGGGGATTAAAGATAATTAAGAAGTTTCTGTGTGATTTCTAAAGATATAAAGGTAGTGACAGTTCTAGCAGACCTGGGAAATAGACACAACAGTTGTCAAAAGCAACTAAGGCCATACTTTTGCAAGTCAATTCTTCGTTTATATGATATATAGATTTATGGTATTATTAGCACTTCCAATTTCTACTTAATAGAAGTAAATCTGAATCATAAAAGAAAAAAATTTGTGTTTCATGTCCCTTTAATTAATATTCTCCAGACATCATTTTTTTGTTCAACAAACTACTGAAAGTCCTGGCAACCAAAGGGTGAACTTATTTTTTAATTGTCTAAAAAAATGGGAATTAGTGACCAAAAAATGAGTTAGGTTTCTCATTATTGACAATGACAATAGCACTGAATATGATTTTTAATATTGGTGCATAACTTACACCCATGGCTGCAAACACAATGGCAAAATTGTCCTCATGATAATCCATCACATCCTTAGATTTCTTCACCAGACCCGCTTGTCTGCAAATCTGAGCCGCAATCTAAAGAGAAGACAAAGGGTCAGTAGAAAAGGAAGTATATTGGCAAATTGTCAACAAAAGTAGTGGTACTGTGCTTGCCCCCCAACCATGAGTTAAAGGTTACACCAGGTTTTCTAATGATGCAGAGGCATGCAGAATTATCACTGTATTGCTGCTGTCAGTGAGACCTGCGCTATCAAAGCCTAGGATGTGACTTCCGTACAGGACAGGAAGTCATCCTTAAGGGTTTAGCAACAGTGTTCCTAAGGGTTTAAAAAAGTGAAAGATTGCGTTCAAACACATAAGATAGTTATTATCAATACAGAGTTAAATAGGCACCGTGCTTTCCTTTTGAAAAATTCCCTTGCGAAAAGCTTCTTTCATATATTTTTGGTTGTTTATTTTTGTCTTTATTTGTGTGTGTTTAGCCAATTTAGGGCCAGGTTATGAGTGGAGTGTAAACATTTGTGCGCAAGTAATAAGGGGTTTATCGTGGGTGTTTGCACTCATTGCGCTTACCGCTGGTATTAAGAGTTGAAAGTAAACGTGCTCGATTGAGCGCAATCATGAATAACTCTGGTTAACTGTTTCACAAAACAAAAAACACATACTCAAACATGAGGTCTCAGGTGTTAGATAAACAAAAAAGGCAGGCAAATGGTTTTAACATTGAGATACATACATATAGATATATATGTATGTATATAAATATATAAATATATATACTGTATATATGTGTGTGTGTTTAAATATGTATAAACATGTATTTATTTGTGTATATACAGTATGTATTTACAGACATATATATACATATAAACACGTAAATACATATGTACACAGATAAAGACACATATAGAAGTGCAATATTCATATTTAATCAAAGTTTTTTTAACTATGTATTTACTGTAAATATTTCACATTATTATTTTTTGCATATAGCAGAATATGTTCTATGTATTTATAAATAAATATTCCTACATATATCTGTATATATCTATACCTATAAATATATATATATATATATATATATATACAATCCCATAGATGAGCACTCTCACTTCCAAATCCAGCTGCCAGGGTGCTAGTGAATACAGAAGTATAGATATATATTTGAGCAAAATACCATCAAATATATATAGAAATATATATTAATGCATAGAACATATTCTGCTATGTGAAGAACATTGGAATGTGAAATTCATATTTTCATGTGGGCTTAGTGCACTTGAGAATATGCGACTGGGTTAGCGCGCAAGTATGTTTTTTTGCTCCATTAACTTCTATGGCGGAATATGTGAGCGTGCACACGATATTCTAAGTTCCACTTTTTACACAAATGAAAATAGTTTACTTTCCATTCATAATATCAGCGCAACATGATAAACGCAAAAAGCTTACTTCTAACACAGTTAACGCTATGTTGCAGACTATATTAAAGGGACAGTAAGCACCTTGTAATTACAAGACATCTCTGTTGTGTTGTATAACATCAGCCAAGTCTAAACATTTTTAAAACAAATTAACATCCTTTTTACTGCAATTATTTTTCAAGAAGTCAATCTGGGCTTTAGTTTGCAGAAAACAAGGTTAGTTATGGTCATAATGTTAGTATAAAAATAATCTGTTTTGCAGCTGTTATCTGATAAAGCCAATTAGTGACATATATGTAGCAGGTTTAGCCTTGAGAAGCTAGCAGGGTGCATTTCAAGTTCTGAGAAATAGAAATATTGCTCAGTTTTCTGAGCTAAATTACATGAAAAGGGGCAAAATAAATAATGGAAATATGTTACACAGTTATTTAATTATGTACAAGTAAACATTTTATATACAAATCTCAGGGTGCTTATAGTTCCTTTAAAATCACAGTCCCCAAAAATGTACTAACTTCTCATATATTGTATGTTTGTAATGATAATAAAATGTACTAACTTCTCATATACTGTATGTTTGTAATGATAATAAAATGTACTAACTTCTTATATACTGTATGTTTGTAATGATAATAAAATGTACTAACTTCTCATATACTGTATGTTTGTAATGATAATAAAATGTATTAACTTCTCATATACTGTATGTTTGTAATGATAATAAAATGTACTAACTTCTCATATACTGTATGTTTGTAATGATAATAAAATGTACTAACTTCTTATATACTGTATGTTTGTAATGATAATAAAATGTACTAACTTCTTATATGCTGTATGTTTGTAATGATAATAAAATGTACTAACTTCTCATATACTGTATGTTTGTAATGATAATAAAATGTACTAACTTATAATATACTGTATGTTTGTAATGATAATAAAATGTACTAACTTCTCATATACTGTATGTTTGTAATGATAATAAAAATGTACTAACTTCTTATATACTGTATGTGTGTAATGATAATAAAATGTACTAACTTATAATATACTGTATGTTTGTAATGATAATAAAATGTACTAACTTTCTTATATACTGTATGTTTGTAATGATAATAAAATGTACTAACTTCTCATATACTGTATGTTTGTAATGATAATAAAATGTACTAACTTCTTATATACTGTATGTTTGTAATGATAATAAAATGTACTAACTTCTCATATACTGTATGTTTGTAATAATAATAAAATGTACTAACTTATCCTATACTGTATGTTTGTAATGATAATAAAATGTACTAACTTCTCATATACTGTATGTTTGTAATGATAATAAAATGTACTAACTAATCATATACTGTATGTTTGTAATGATAATAAAATGTACTAACTAATCATATACTGTATGTTTGTAATGATAATAAAATGTACTAACTTCTTATATACTGTATGTTTGTAATGATAATAAAATGTACTAACTTCTCATATACTGTATGTTTGTAATGATAATAAAATGTACTAACTTCTCATATACTGTATGTTTGTAATGATAATAAAATGTACTAACTTCTCATATACTGTATGTTTGTAATGATAATAAAATGTACTAAA
Source organism: Bombina bombina (assembly GCF_027579735.1). NCBI lineage: Eukaryota > Metazoa > Chordata > Amphibia > Anura > Bombinatoridae > Bombina > Bombina bombina. The sequence goes on from NC_069500.1 coordinate 1,403,083,278, forward strand.
TTCTTATATACTGTATGTTTGTAATGATAATAAAATGTACTAACTAATCATATACTGTATGTTTGTAATGATAATAAAATGTACTAACTTCTTATATACTGTATGTTTGTAATGATAATAAAATGTACTAACCTCATATACTGTATGTCTGTAATGATAATAAAATGTACTAACTTCTCATATACTGTATGTTTGTAATGATAATAAAATGTACTAACTTCTCATATACTGTATGTTTGTAATGATAATAAAATGTACTAACTTCTCATATACTGTATGTGTGTAATGATAATAAAATGTACTAACTTCTTATATACTGTATGTTTGTAATAATAAAATGTACTAACCTCATATACTGTATGTTTGTAATGATAATAAAATGTACTAACTTCTCATATACTGTATGTTTGTAATGATAATAAAATGTACTAACTAATCATATACTGTATGTTTGTAATGATAATAAAATGTACTAACCTCTTATATACTGTATGTTTGTAATAATAATAAAATGTACTAACCTCATACACTGTATGTTTGTAATGATAATAACATGTACTAACTTCTTATATACTCTATGTTTGTAATGATAATAAAATGTACTAACTTCTCATATACTGTATGTTTGTAATGATAATAAAATGTACTAACTTCTCATATACTGTATGTTTGTAATGATAATACAATGTACTAACTTCTCATATACTGTATGTTTGTAATGTTAATAAAATGTACTAACTTCTCATATACTGTATGTTTGTAATGATAATAAAATGTACTAACTTCTCATATACTGTATGTTTGTAATGATAATAAAATGTACTAACTTCTCATATACTGTATGTTTGTAATGATAATAAAATGTACTAACTTCTCATATACTGTATGTCTGTAATGATAATAAAATGTACTAACTAATCATATACTGTATGTTTGTAATGATAATAAAATGTACTAACTTCTCATATACTGTATGTGTGTAATGATAATAAAATGTACTAACTTCTCATATACTGTATGTTTGTAATGATAATAAAATGTACTAACTTCTTATATACTGTATGTTTGTAATGATAATAAAATGTACTAACTTATAATATACTGTATGTTTGTAATGATAATAAAATGTACTAACTTCTCATATACTGTATGTTTGTAATGATAATAAAATGTACTAACTACTCATTTACTGTATGTTTGTAATGATAATAAAATGTACTAACTTATAATATACTGTATGTTTGTAATGATAATAAAATGTACTAACTTCTCATTTACTGTATGTTTGTAATGAAAATAAAATGTACTAACATCATATACTGTATGTTTGTAATGATAATAAAATTTACTAACTAATCATATACTGTATGTTTGTAATGATAATAAAATGTACTAACCTCATATACTGTATGTTTGTAATGATAATAAAATGTACTAACTTCTCATATACTGTATGTTTGTAATGATAATAAAATGTACTAACTAATCATATACTGTATGTTTGTAATGATAATAAAATTTACTAACTTCTTATATACTGTATGTTTGTAATGATAACAAAATGTACTAACTTCTCATATACTGTATGTTTGTAATGATAACAAAATGTACTAACTTCTCATATACTGTATGTGTGTAATGATAATAAAATGTACTAACTTCTCATATACTGTATGTTTGTAATGACAATAAAATGTACTAACTTCTCATATACTGTATGTTTGTAATGATAATAAAATGTACTAAATTCTTATATACTGTATGTTTGTAATGATAATAAAATGTACTAACTAATCATATACTGTATGTTTGTAATGATAATAAAATGTACTAACTAATCATATACTGGATGTTTGTAATGATAATAAAATGTACTAACTAATCATATACTGTATGTTTGTAATGATAATAAAATGTACTAACTAATCATATACTGTATGTTTGTAATGATAATAAAATGTACTAACTTCTCATATACTGTATGTGTGTAATAATAATAAAATGTACTAACTTCTCATATACTGTATGTTTGTAATGATAATAAAATGTACTAACTAATCATATACTGTATGTGTGTAATGATAATAAAATGTACTAACTTCTTATATACTGTATGTGTGTAATGATAATAAAATGTACTAACTTCTTATATACTGTATGTTTGTAATGATAATAAAATGTACTAACTTCTCATATACTGTATGTTTGTAATGATAATAAAATGTACTAACTTATAATATACTGTATGTTTGTAATGTTAATAAAATGTACTAACTAATCATATACTGTATGTTTGTAATGATAATAAAATGTACTAACTTCTCATTTACTGTATGTTTGTAATGAAAATAAAATGTACTAACTTCTCATATACTGTATGTTTGTAATGATAATAAAATGTACTAACTTCTTATATACTGTATGTTTGTAATGATAATAAAATGTACTAACTAATCATATACTGTATGTTTGTAATGATAATAAAATGTACTAACTTCTCATTTACTGTATGTTTGTAATGAAAATAAAATGTACTAACTTCTCATATACTGTATGTTTGTAATGATAATAAAATGTACTAACTTCTCATATACTGTATGTTTGTAATGATAATAAAATGTACTAACTAATCATATACTGTATGTTTGTAATGATAATAAAATGTACTAACTAATCATATACTGTATGTTTGTAATGATAATAAAATGTACTAACCTCTTATATACTGTATGTTTGTAATGATAATAAAATGTACTAACCTCATATACTGTATGTTTGTAATGATAATAAAGTGTACTAACCTCATATACTGTATGTTTGTAATGATAATAAAATGTACTAACTAATCATATACTGTATGTTTGTAATGATAATAAAATGTACTAACTTCTTATATACTGTATGTTTGTAATGATAACAAAATGTACTAACTTCTCATATACTGTATGTGTGTAATGATAATAAAATGTACTAACTTCTCATATACTGTATGTCTGTAATGATAATAAAATGTACTAACTAATCATATACTGTATGTTTGTAATGATAATAAAATGTACTAACTAATCATATACTGTATGTTTGTAATGATAATAAAATGTACTAACTTCTCATATACTGTATGTTTGTAATGATAATAAAATGTACTAACTAATCATATACTGTATGTGTGTAATGATAATAAAATGTACTAACTTCTTATATACTGTATGTTTGTAATGATAATAAAATGTACTAACTTCTCATATACTGTATGTGTGTTATGATAATAAAATGTACTAACTAATCATATACTGTATGTTTGTAATGATAATAAAATGTACTAACTTCTTATATACTGTATGTTTGTAATGATAATAAAATGTACTAACTACTCATTTACTGTATGTTTGTAATGAAAATAAAATGTACTAACTTATAATATACTGTATGTTTGTAATGTTAATAAAATGTACTAACTAATCATATACTGTATGTTTGTAATGATAATAAAATGTACTAACTTCTCATTTACTGTATGTTTGTAATGAAAATAAAATGTACTAACTAATCATATACTGTATGTTTGTAATGATAATACAATGTACTAACTAATCATATACTGTATGTTTGTAATGATAATAAAATTTACTAACCTCTTATATACTGTATGTTTGTAATGATAATAAAATGTACTAACCTCTTATATACTGTATGTTTGTAATGATAATAAAATGTACTAACCTCATATACTGTATGTTTGTAATGATAATAAAGTGTACTAACCTCATATACTGTATGTTTGTAATGATAATAAAATGTACTAACTAATCATATACTGTATGTTTGTAATGATAATAAAATGTACTAACTTCTTATATACTGTATGTTTGTAATGATAACAAAATGTACTAACTTCTCATATACTGTATGTTTGTAATGATAATAAAATGTACTAACTTCTCATATACTGTATGTCTGTAATGATAATAAAATGTACTAACTAATCATATACTGTATGTTTGTAATGATAATAAAATGTACTAACTTCTTATATACTGTATGTTTGTAATGATAATAAATTGTACTAACTTCTCATATACTGTATGTTTGTAATGATAATAAAATGTACTAACTTCTTATATACTGTATGTTTGTAATGATAATAAAATGTACTAACTAATCATATACTGTATGTTTGTAATGATAATAAAATGTACTAACTTCTCATATACTGTATGTGTGTAATAATAATAAAATGTACTAACTTCTCATATACTGTATGTTTGTAATGATAATAAAATGTACTAACTTCTTATATACTGTATGTTTGTAATGATAATAAAATGTACTAACTTCTGATATACTGTATGTTTGTAATGATAATAAAATGTACTAACTTCTTATATACTGTATGTTTGTAATGATAATAAAATGTATTAACTTCTCATATACTGTATGTTTGTAATGATAATAAAATGTACTAACTTCTCATATACTGTATGTTTGTAATGATAATAAATTGTACTAACTTCTTATATACTGTATGTTTGTAATGATAATAACATGTACTAACTTCTTATATACTCTATGTTTGTAATGATAATAAAATGTACTAACTTCTCATATACTGTATGTTTGTAATGATAATAAAATGTACTAACTTCTCATATACTGTATGTTTGTAATGATAATAAAATGTACTAACTTCTCATATACTGTATGTTTGTAATGATAATAAAATGTACTAACTTCTTATATACTGTATGTTTGTAATGATAATAAAATGTACTAACTTATCATATACTGTATGTTTGTAATGATAATAAAATGTACTAACTTCTTATATACTGTATGTTTGTAATGATAATAAAATGTACTAACTTCTCATATACTGTATGTTTGTAATGATAATAAAATGTACTAACTTCTCATATACTGTATGTCTGTAATTATAATAAAATGTACTAACTTATCATATACTGTTTGTTTGTAATGACAATAAAATGTACTAACTTCTCATAAACTGTATGTTTGTAATGATAATAAAATGTACTAACTTCTCATATACTGTATGTTTGTAATGATAATAAAATGTACTAACTTCTCATATACTGTATGTTTGTAATGATAATAAAATGTACTAACTTCTTATATACTGTATGTGTGTAATGATAATAAAATGTACTAACTTCTCATATACTGTATGTTTGTAATGATAATAAAATGTACTAACTTCTCATATACTGTATGTTTGTAATGATAATAAAATGTACTAACTTCTCATATACTGTATGTTTGTAATGATAATAAAATGTACTAACTTCTCATATACTGTATGTCTGTAATGATAATAAAATGTACTAACTAATCATATACTGTATGTTTGTAATGATAATAAAATGTACTAACTTCTCATATACTGTATGTGTGTAATGATAATAAAATGTACTAACTTCTCATATACTGTATGTTTGTAATGATAATAAAATGTACTAACTTCTCATATACTGTATGTTTGTAATGATAATAAAATGTACTAACTACTCATTTACTGTATGTTTGTAATGATAATAAAATGTACTAACTTATAATATACTGTATGTTTGTAATGATAATAAAATGTACTAACTTCTCATTTACTGTATGTTTGTAATGAAAATAAAATGTACTAACATCATATACTGTATGTTTGTAATGATAATAAAATTTACTAACTAATCATATACTGTATGTTTGTAATGATAATAAAATGTACTAACCTCATATACTGTATGTTTGTAATGATAATAAAATGTACTAACTTCTCATATACTGTATGTTTGTAATGATAATAAAATGTACTAACTAATCATATACTGTATGTTTGTAATGATAATAAAATTTACTAACTTCTTATATACTGTATGTTTGTAATGATAACAAAATGTACTAACTTCTCATATACTGTATGTTTGTAATGATAACAAAATGTACTAACTTCTCATATACTGTATGTGTGTAATGATAATAAAATGTACTAACTTCTCATATACTGTATGTTTGTAATGACAATAAAATGTACTAACTTCTCATATACTGTATGTTTGTAATGATAATAAAATGTACTAAATTCTTATATACTGTATGTTTGTAATGATAATAAAATGTACTAACTAATCATATACTGTATGTTTGTAATGATAATAAAATGTACTAACTAATCATATACTGGATGTTTGTAATGATAATAAAATGTACTAACTAATCATATACTGTATGTTTGTAATGATAATAAAATGTACTAACTAATCATATACTGTATGTTTGTAATGATAATAAAATGTACTAACTTCTCATATACTGTATGTGTGTAATAATAATAAAATGTACTAACTTCTCATATACTGTATGTTTGTAATGATAATAAAATGTACTAACTAATCATATACTGTATGTGTGTAATGATAATAAAATGTACTAACTTCTTATATACTGTATGTGTGTAATGATAATAAAATGTACTAACTTCTTATATACTGTATGTTTGTAATGATAATAAAATGTACTAACTTCTCATATACTGTATGTTTGTAATGATAATAAAATGTACTAACTTATAATATACTGTATGTTTGTAATGTTAATAAAATGTACTAACTAATCATATACTGTATGTTTGTAATGATAATAAAATGTACTAACTTCTCATTTACTGTATGTTTGTAATGAAAATAAAATGTACTAACTTCTCATATACTGTATGTTTGTAATGATAATAAAATGTACTAACTTCTTATATACTGTATGTTTGTAATGATAATAAAATGTACTAACTAATCATATACTGTATGTTTGTAATGATAATAAAATGTACTAACTTCTCATTTACTGTATGTTTGTAATGAAAATAAAATGTACTAACTTCTCATATACTGTATGTTTGTAATGATAATAAAATGTACTAACTTCTCATATACTGTATGTTTGTAATGATAATAAAATGTACTAACTAATCATATACTGTATGTTTGTAATGATAATAAAATGTACTAACTAATCATATACTGTATGTTTGTAATGATAATAAAATGTACTAACCTCTTATATACTGTATGTTTGTAATGATAATAAAATGTACTAACCTCATATACTGTATGTTTGTAATGATAATAAAGTGTACTAACCTCATATACTGTATGTTTGTAATGATAATAAAATGTACTAACTAATCATATACTGTATGTTTGTAATGATAATAAAATGTACTAACTTCTTATATACTGTATGTTTGTAATGATAACAAAATGTACTAACTTCTCATATACTGTATGTGTGTAATGATAATAAAATGTACTAACTTCTCATATACTGTATGTCTGTAATGATAATAAAATGTACTAACTAATCATATACTGTATGTTTGTAATGATAATAAAATGTACTAACTAATCATATACTGTATGTTTGTAATGATAATAAAATGTACTAACTTCTCATATACTGTATGTTTGTAATGATAATAAAATGTACTAACTAATCATATACTGTATGTGTGTAATGATAATAAAATGTACTAACTTCTTATATACTGTATGTTTGTAATGATAATAAAATGTACTAACTTCTCATATACTGTATGTGTGTTATGATAATAAAATGTACTAACTAATCATATACTGTATGTTTGTAATGATAATAAAATGTACTAACTTCTTATATACTGTATGTTTGTAATGATAATAAAATGTACTAACTACTCATTTACTGTATGTTTGTAATGAAAATAAAATGTACTAACTTATAATATACTGTATGTTTGTAATGTTAATAAAATGTACTAACTAATCATATACTGTATGTTTGTAATGATAATAAAATGTACTAACTTCTCATTTACTGTATGTTTGTAATGAAAATAAAATGTACTAACTAATCATATACTGTATGTTTGTAATGATAATACAATGTACTAACTAATCATATACTGTTTGTTTGTAATGATAATAAAATTTACTAACCTCTTATATACTGTATGTTTGTAATGATAATAAAATGTACTAACCTCTTATATACTGTATGTTTGTAATGATAATAAAATGTACTAACCTCATATACTGTATGTTTGTAATGATAATAAAGTGTACTAACCTCATATACTGTATGTTTGTAATGATAATAAAATGTACTAACTAATCATATACTGTATGTTTGTAATGATAATAAAATGTACTAACTTCTTATATACTGTATGTTTGTAATGATAATAAAATGTACTAACTTCTCATATACTGTATGTGTGTAATGATAATAAAATGTACTAACTTCTCATATACTGTATGTCTGTAATGATAATAAAATGTACTAACTAATCATATACTGTATGTTTGTAATGATAATAAAATGTACTAACTTCTTATATACTGTATGTTTGTAATGATAATAAAATGTACTAACTTCTCATATACTGTATGTTTGTAATGATAATAAAATGTACTAACTTCTTATATACTGTATGTTTGTAATGATAATAAAATGTACTAACTAATCATATACTGTATGTTTGTAATGATAATAAAATGTACTAACTTCTCATATACTGTATGTGTGTAATAATAATAAAATGTACTAACTTCTCATATACTGTATGTTTGTAATGATAATAAAATGTACTAACTTCTTATATACTGTATGTTTGTAATGATAATAAAATGTACTAACTTCTGATATACTGTATGTTTGTAATGATAATAAAATGTACTAACTTCTTATATACTGTATGTTTGTAATGATAATAAAATGTATTAACTTCTCATATACTGTATGTTTGTAATGATAATAAAATGTACTAACTTCTCATATACTGTATGTTTGTAATGATAATAAATTGTACTAACTTCTTATATACTGTATGTTTGTAATGATAATAACATGTACTAACTTCTTATATACTCTATGTTTGTAATGATAATAAAATGTACTAACTTCTCATATACTGTATGTTTGTAATGATAATAAAATGTACTAACTTCTCATATACTGTATGTTTGTAATGATAATAAAATGTACTAACTTCTCATATACTGTATGTTTGTAATGATAATAAAATGTACTAACTTCTTATATACTGTATGTTTGTAATGATAATAAAATGTACTAACTAATCATATACTGTATGTTTGTAATGATAATAAAATGTACTAACTTCTTATATACTGTATGTTTGTAATGATAATAAAATGTACTAACTTCTCATATACTGTATGTTTGTAATGATAATAAAATGTACTAACTTCTCATATACTGTATGTCTGTAATTATAATAAAATGTACTAACTTATCATATACTGTTTGTTTGTAATGACAATAAAATGTACTAACTTCTCATAAACTGTATGTTTGTAATGATAATAAAATGTACTAACTTCTCATATACTGTATGTTTGTAATGATAATAAAATGTACTAACTTCTCATATACTGTATGTTTGTAATGATAATAAAATGTACTAACTTCTTATATACTGTATGTTTGTAATGATAATAAAATGTACTAACTTCTCATATACTGTATGTTTGTAATGATAATAAAATGTACTAACTTCTCATATACTGTATGTTTGTAATGATAATAAAATGTACTAACTTCTCATATACTGTATGTTTGTAATGAAAATAAAATGTACTAACTTCTCATATACTGTATGTTTGTAATGATAATAAAATGTACTAACTTATAATATACTGTATGTTTGTAATGATAATAAAATGTACTAACTTCTCATATACTGTATGTTTGTAATGAAAATAAAATGTACTAACTTCTCATATACTGTATGTTTGTAATGATAATAAAATGTACTAACTACTCATTTACTGTATGTTTGTAATGATAATAAAATGTACTAACTTCTCATATACTGTATGTTTGTAATGATAATAAAATGTACTAACTTCTCATATACTGTATGTTTGTAATGATAATAAAATGTACTAACTACTCATTTACTGTATGTTTGTAATGAAAATAAAATGTACTAACATCATATACTGTATGTTTGTAATGATAATAAAATTTACTAACTAATCATATACTGTATGTTTGTAATGATAATAAAATGTACTAACCTCTTATATACTGTATGTTTGTAATGATAATAAAATGTACTAACTTCTTATATACTGTATGTTTGTAATGATAATAAAATGTACTAACTTCTCATATACTGTATGTTTGTAATGATAATAAAATGTACTAACTAATCATATACTGTATGTTTGTAATGATAATAAAATGTACTAACTTCTCATATACTGTATGTGTGTAATGATAATAAAATGTACTAACTAATCATATACTGTATGTTTGTAATGATAATAAAATTTACTAACTTCTTATATACTGTATGTTTGTAATGATAACAAAATGTACTAACTTCTCATATACTGTATGTGTGTAATGATAATAAAATGTACTAACTTCTCATATACTGTATGTTTGTAATGACAATAAAATGTACTAACTTCTCATATACTGTATGTTTGTAATGATAATAAAATGTACTAACTGCTTATATACTGTATGTTTGTAATGATAATAAAATGTACTAACTTCTTATATACTGTATGTTTGTAATGATAATAAAATGTACTAACTAATCATATACTGTATGTTTGTAATGATAATAAAATGTACTAACTAATCATATACTGTATGTTTGTAATGATAATAAAATGTACTAACTAATCATATACTGTATGTTTGTAATGATAATAAAATGTACTAACTAATCATATACTGTATGTTTGTAATGATAATAAAATATACTAACTTCTCATATACTGTATGTGTGTAATAATAATAAAATGTACTAACTTCTCATATACTGTATGTTTGTAATGATAATAAAATGTACTAACTTCTCATATACTGTATGTTTGTAATGATAATAAAATGTACTAACTTCTCATATACTGTATGTTTGTAATGATAATAAAATGTACTAACTACTCATTTACTGTATGTTTGTAATGAAAATAAAATGTACTAACTACTCATTTACTGTATGTTTGTAATGAAAATAAAATGTACTAACATCATATACTGTATGTTTGTAATGATAATAAAATTTACTAACTAATCATATACTGTATGTTTGTAATGATAATAAAATGTACTAACCTCTTATATACTGTATGTTTGTAATGATAATAAAATGTACTAACCTCTTATATACTGTATGTTTGTAATGATAATAAAATGTACTAACTTCTTATATACTGTATGTTTGTAATGATAATAAAATGTACTAACTTCTCATATACTGTATCGGCTAGATTTGGAGTTTGGCGGTAAAAGGGCTGTTAACGCTCCGCGGGTTTTTTTCTGGCCGCACCATAAATTTAACTCTGGTATCGAGAGTTAAAACAAATGCTGCGTTAGGCTCCAAAAAAGGAGCGTAGAGCATTTTTACCGCAAATGCAACTCTCGATACCAGAGTTGCTTACGGACGCGGCCGGCCTCAAAAACGTGCTCGTGCACGATTCTCCCATAGGAAACAATGGGGCTGTTTGAGCTGAAAAAAAACCTAACACCTGCAAAAAAGCAGCGTTCAGCTCCTAACGCAGCCCCATTGTTTCCTATGGGGAAACACTTCCTACGTCTGCACCTAACACCCTAACATGTACCCCGAGTCTAAACACCCCTAACCTTACACTTATTAACCCCTAATCTGCCGCCCCCGCTATCGCTGACCCCTGCATTACACTTTTAACCCCTAATCTTCCGCTCCGTAAACCGCCGCAACCTACGTTATCCCTATGTACCCCTAATCTGCTGCCCTAACATCGCCGACCCCTATGTTATATTTATTAACCCCTAATCTGCCCCCCACAACGTCGCCGACACCTACCTACACTTATTAACCCCTAATCTGCCGACCGGACCTGAGCGCTACTATAATAAAGTTATTAACCCCTAATCCGCCTCACTAACCCTATCATAAATAGTATTAACCCCTAATCTGCCCTCCCTAACATCGCCGACACCTACCTTCAATTATTAACCCCTAATCTGCCGACCGGAGCTCACCGCTATTCTAATAAATGTATTAACCCCTAAAGCTAAGTCTAACCCTAACACTAACACCCCCCTAAGTTAAATATAATTTTTATCTAACGAAATAAATTAACTCTTATTAAATAAATGATTCCTATTTAAAGCTAAATACTTACCTGTAAAATAAATCCTAATATAGCTACAATATAAATTATAATTATATTATAGCTATTTTAGGATTAATATTTATTTTACAGGTAACTTTGTATTTATTTTAACCAGGTACAATAGCTATTAAATAGTTAAGAACTATTTAATAGTTACCTAGTTAAAATAATTACAAATTTACCTGTAAAATAAATCCTAACCTAAGTTATAATTAAACCTAACACTACCCTATCAATAAAATAATTAAATAAACTACCTACAATTATCTACAATTAACCTAACACTACACTATCAATAAATTAATTAAACACAATTGCTACAAATAAATACAATTAAATAAACTATCTAAAGTACAAAAAATAAAAAAGAACTAAGTTACAGAAAATAAAAAAATATTTACAAACATAAGAAAAATATTACAACAATTTTAAACTAATTACACCTACTCTAAGCCCCCTAATAAAATAACAAAGACCCCCAAAATAAAAAATTCCCTACCCTATTCTAAATTTAAAAAGTTACAAGCTCTTTTACCTTACCAGCCCTGAACAGGGCCCTTTGCGGGGCATGCCCCAAGAAGTTCAGCTCTTTTGCCTGTAAAAGAAAACATACAATACCCCCCCCCCAACATTACAACCCACCACCCACATACCCCTAATCTAACCCAAACCCCCCTTAAATAAACCTAACACTAAGCCCCTGATGATCTTCCTACCTTGTCTTCACTATGCCAGGTTCACCGATCCGTCCTGGCTCCAAGATCTTCATCCAACCCAAGCGGGGGTTGGCGATCCATAATCCGGTGCTCCAAAGTCTTCCTCCTATCCGGCAAGAAGAGGACATCCGGACCGGCAAACATCTTCTCCAAGCGGCATCTTCTATGTTCTTCCATCCGATGACGACCGGCTCCATCTTGAAGACCTCCAGCGCGGATCCATCCTCTTCTTCCGACGACTAGACGACGAATGACGGTTCCTTTAAGGGACGTCATCCAAGATGGCGTCCCTCGAATTCCGATTGGCTGATAGGATTCTATCAGCCAATCGGAATTAAGGTAGGAATTTTCTGATTGGCTGATGGAATCAGCCAATCAGAATCTAGTTCAATCCGATTGGCCGATCCAATCAGCCAATCAGATTGAGCTCGCATTCTATTGGCTGATCGGAACAGCCAATAGAATGCGAGCTCAATCTGATTGGCTGATTGGATCGGCCAATCGGATTGAACTTGATTCTGATTGGCTGATTCCATCAGCCAATCAGAAAATTCCTACCTTAATTCCGATTGGCTGATAGAATCCTATCAGCCAATCGGAATTCGAGGGACGCCATCTTGGATGACGTCCCTTAAAGGAACCGTCATTCGTCGTCTAGTCGTCGGAAGAAGAGGATGGATCCGCGCTGGAGGTCTTCAAGATGGAGCCGGTCGTCATCGGATGGAAGAACATAGAAGATGCCGCTTGGAGAAGATGTTTGTCGGTCCGGATGTCCTCTTCTTGCCGGATAGGAGGAAGACTTTGGAGCACCGGATTATGGATCGCCAACCCCCGCTTGGGTTGGATGAAGATCTTGGAGCCAGGACGGATCGGTGAACCTGGCATGGTGAAGACAAGGTAGGAAGATCATCAGGGGCTTAGTGTTAGGTTTATTTAAGGGGGGTTTGGGTTAGATTAGGGGTATGTGGGTGGTGGGTTGTAATGTTGGGGGGGGGGGTATTGTATGTTTTCTTTTACAGGCAAAAGAGCTGAACTTCTTGGGGCATGCCCCGCAAAGGGCCCTGTTCAGGGCTGGTAAGGTAAAAGAGCTTGTAACTTTTTAAATTTAGAATAGGGTAGGGAATTTTTTATTTTGGGGGTCTTTGTTATTTTATTAGGGGGCTTAGAGTAGGTGTAATTAGTTTAAAATTGTTGTAATATTTTTCTTATGTTTGTAAATATTTTTTTATTTTCTGTAACTTAGTTCTTTTTTATTTTTTGTACTTTAGATAGTTTATTTAATTGTATTTATTTGTAGCAATTGTGTTTAATTAATTTATTGATAGTGTAGTGTTAGGTTAATTGTAGGTAATTGTAGGTAGTTTATTTAATTATTTTATTGATAGGGTAGTGTTAGGTTTAATTATATCTTAGGTTAGGATTTATTTTACAGGTAAATTTGTAATTATTTTAACTAGGTAACTATTAAATAGTTCTTAACTATTTAATAGCTATTGTACCTGGTTAAAATAAATACAAAGTTACCTGTAAAATAAATATTAATCCTAAAATAGCTATAATATAATTATAATTTATATTGTAGCTATATTAGGATTTATTTTACAGGTAAGTATTTAGCTTTAAATAGGAATCATTTATTTAATAAGAGTTAATTTATTTCGTTAGATAAAAATTATATTTAACTTAGGGGGGTGTTAGTGTTAGGGTTAGACTTAACTTTAGGGGTTAATACATTTATTAGAATAGCGGTGAGCTCCGGTCGGCAGATTAGGGGTTAATAATTGAAGGTAGGTGTCGGCGATGTTAGGGAGGGCAGATTAGGGGTTAATACTATTTATGATAGGGTTAGTGAGGCGGATTAGGGGTTAATAACTTTATTATAGTAGCGCTCAGGTCCGCTCGGCAGATTAGGGGTTAATAAGTGTAGGTAGGTGTCGGCGACGTTGTGGGGGGCAGATTAGGGGTTAATAAATATAACATAGGGGTCGGCGATGTTAGGGGCAGAAGATTAGGGGTACATAGGGATAACGTAGGTGGCGGCGATTTGCGGTCGGAAGATTAGGGGTTAATTATTTTAAGTAGCTTGCGGCGACGTTGTGTGGGGCAAGTTAGGGGTTAATAAATATAATATAGGGGTCGGCGGGGTTAGGGGCAGCAGATTAGGGGTACATAAGTATAACGTAGGTGGCGGTCGGCAGATTAGGGGTTAAAAAATGTAATAGAGTGGCGGCGATGTGGGGGGACCTCGGTTTAGGGGTACATAGGTAGTTTATGGGTGTTAGTGTAGTTTAGGGTACAGTAGTTAAGAGCTTTATGAACCGGCGTTAGCCAGAAAGCTCTTAACTCCTGCTTTTTTCAGGCGGCTGGAATCTTGTCGTTAGAGCTCTAACGCTCACTGCAGAAACGACTCTAAATACCAGCGTTAGAAAGATCCCATTGAAAAGATAGGCTACGCAAATGGCGTAGGGGGATCTGCGGTATGGAAAAGTCGCGGCTGTAAAGTGAGCGTTAGACCCTTTAATCACTGACTCCAAATACCAGCGGGCGGCCAAAACCAGCGTTAGGAGCCTCTAACGCTGGTTTTGACGGCTACCGCCGAACTCTAAATCTAGGCCTATGTTTGTAATGATAATAAAATGTACTAACTAATCATATACTGTATGTTTGTAATGATAATAAAATGTACTAACTTCTCATATACTGTATGTGTGTAATGATAATAAAATGTACTAACTAATCATATACTGTATGTTTGTAATGATAATAAAATTTACTAACTTCTTATATACTGTATGTTTGTAATGATAACAAAATGTACTAACTTCTCATATACTGTATGTTTGTAATGACAATAAAATGTACTAACTTCTCATATACTGTATGTTTGTAATGACAATAAAATGTACTAACTTCTCATATACTGTATGTTTGTAATGATAATAAAATGTACTAACTGCTTATATACTGTATGTTTGTAATGATAATAAAATGTACTAACTTCTTATATACTGTATGTTTGTAATGATAATAAAATGTACTAACTAATCATATACTGTATGTTTGTAATGATAATAAAATGTACTAACTAATCATATACTGTATGTTTGTAATGATAATAAAATGTACTAACTAATCATATACTGTATGTTTGTAATGATAATAAAATGTACTAACTAATCATATACTGTATGTTTGTAATGATAATAAAATGTACTAACTTCTCATATACTGTATGTGTGTAATAATAATAAAATGTACTAACTTCTCATATACTGTATGTTTGTAATGATAATAAAATGTACTAACTAATCATATACTGTATGTTTGTAATGATAATAAAATGTACTAACTTCTCATATACTGTATGTGTGTAATGATAATAAAATGTACTAACTAATCATATACTGTATGTGTGTAATAATAATAAAATGTACTAACTAATCATATACTGTATGTTTGTAATGATAATAAAATGTACTAACTTCTCATATACTGTATGTGTGTAATAATAATAAAATGTACTAACTTCTCATATACTGTATGTTTGTAATGATAATAAAATGTACTAACTTCTCATATACTGTATGTGTGTAATGATAATAAAATGTACTAACTAATCATATACTGTATGTTTGTAATGATAATAAAATGTACTAACTTCTTATATACTGTATGTTTGTAATGATAATAAAATGTACTAACTTCTCATATACTGTATGTTTGTAATGATAATAAAATGTACTAACTTATAATATACTGTATGTTTGTAATGTTAATAAAATGTACTAACTAATCATATACTGTATGTTTGTAATGATAATAAAATGTACTAACTTCTCATTTACTGTATGTTTGTAATGAAAATAAAATGTACTAACTAATCATATACTGTATGTTTGTAATGATAATACAATGTACTAACTAATCATATACTGTTTGTTTGTAATGATAATAAAATTTACTAACCTCTTATATACTGTATGTTTGTAATGATAATAAAATGTACTAACCTCTTATATACTGTATGTTTGTAATGATAATAAAATGTACTAACCTCATATACTGTATGTTTGTAATGATAATAAAGTGTACTAACCTCATATACTGTATGTTTGTAATGATAATAAAATGTACTAACTAATCATATACTGTATGTTTGTAATGATAATAAAATGTACTAACTTCTTATATACTGTATGTTTGTAATGATAACAAAATGTACTAACTTCTCATATACTGTATGTGTGTAATGATAATAAAATGTACTAACTTCTCATATACTGTATGTCTGTAATGATAATAAAATGTACTAACTAATCATATACTGTATGTTTGTAATGATAATAAAATGTACTAACTTCTTATATACTGTATGTTTGTAATGATAATAAAATGTACTAACTTCTCATATACTGTATGTTTGTAATGATAATAAAATGTACTAACTTCTTATATACTGTATGTTTGTAATGATAATAAAATGTACTAACTAATCATATACTGTATGTTTGTAATGATAATAAAATGTACTAACTTCTCATATACTGTATGTGTGTAATAATAATAAAATGTACTAACTTCTCATATACTGTATGTTTGTAATGATAATAAAATGTACTAACTTCTTATATACTGTATGTTTGTAATGATAATAAAATGTACTAACTTCTGATATACTGTATGTTTGTAATGATAATAAAATGTACTAACTTCTTATATACTGTATGTTTGTAATGATAATAAAATGTATTAACTTCTCATATACTGTATGTTTGTAATGATAATAAAATGTACTAACTTCTCATATACTGTATGTTTGTAATGATAATAAATTGTACTAACTTCTTATATACTGTATGTTTGTAATGATAATAACATGTACTAACTTCTTATATACTGTATGTTTGTAATGATAATAAAATGTACTAACTTCTCATATACTGTATGTTTGTAATGATAATAAAATGTACTAACTTCTCATATACTGTATGTTTGTAATGATAATAAAATGTACTAACTTCTCATATACTGTATGTTTGTAATGATAATAAAATGTACTAACTTCTTATATACTGTATGTTTGTAATGATAATAAAATGTACTAACTTATCATATACTGTATGTTTGTAATGATAATAAAATGTACTAACTTCTTATATACTGTATGTTTGTAATGATAATAAAATGTACTAACTTCTCATATACTGTATGTTTGTAATGATAATAAAATGTACTAACTTCTCATATACTGTATGTCTGTAATTATAATAAAATGTACTAACTTATCATATACTGTTTGTTTGTAATGACAATAAAATGTACTAACTTCTCATAAACTGTATGTTTGTAATGATAATAAAATGTACTAACTTCTCATATACTGTATGTTTGTAATGATAATAAAATGTACTAACTTCTCATATACTGTATGTTTGTAATGATAATAAAATGTACTAACTTCTTATATACTGTATGTGTGTAATGATAATAAAATGTACTAACTTCTCATATACTGTATGTTTGTAATGATAATAAAATGTACTAACTTCTCATATACTGTATGTTTGTAATGATAATAAAATGTACTAACTTCTCATATACTGTATGTTTGTAATGAAAATAAAATGTACTAACTTCTCATATACTGTATGTTTGTAATGATAATAAAATGTACTAACTTATAATATACTGTATGTTTGTAATGATAATAAAATGTACTAACTTCTCATATACTGTATGTTTGTAATGAAAATAAAATGTACTAACTTCTCATATACTGTATGTTTGTAATGATAATAAAATGTACTAACTACTCATATACTGTATGTTTGTAATGATAATAAAATGTACTAACTTCTCATATACTGTATGTTTGTAATGATAATAAAATGTACTAACTTCTCATATACTGTATGTTTGTAATGATAATAAAATGTACTAACTACTCATTTACTGTATGTTTGTAATGAAAATAAAATGTACTAACATCATATACTGTATGTTTGTAATGATAATAAAATTTACTAACTAATCATATACTGTATGTTTGTAATGATAATAAAATGTACTAACTTCTTATATACTGTATGTTTGTAATGATAATAAAATGTACTAACTTCTTATATACTGTATGTTTGTAATGATAATAAAATGTACTAACTTCTCATATACTGTATGTTTGTAATGATAATAAAATGTACTAACTAATCATATACTGTATGTTTGTAATGATAATAAAATGTACTAACTTCTCATATACTGTATGTTTGTAATGATAATAAAATGTACTAACTAATCATATACTGTATGTTTGTAATGATAATAAAATTTACTAACTTCTTATATACTGTATGTTTGTAATGATAACAAAATGTACTAACTTCTCATATACTGTATGTGTGTAATGATAATAAAATGTACTAACTTCTCATATACTGTATGTTTGTAATGACAATAAAATGTACTAACTTCTCATATACTGTATGTTTGTAATGATAATAAAATGTACTAACTGCTTATATACTGTATGTTTGTAATGATAATAAAATGTACTAACTTCTTATATACTGTATGTTTGTAATGATAATAAAATGTACTAACTAATCATATACTGTATGTTTGTAATGATAATAAAATGTACTAACTAATCATATACTGTATGTTTGTAATGATAATAAAATGTACTAACTAATCATATACTGTATGTTTGTAATGATAATAAAATGTACTAACTAATCATATACTGTATGTTTGTAATGATAATAAAATATACTAACTTCTCATATACTGTATGTGTGTAATAATAATAAAATGTACTAACTTCTCATATACTGTATGTTTGTAATGATAATAAAATGTACTAACTTCTCATATACTGTATGTTTGTAATGATAATAAAATGTACTAACTTCTCATATACTGTATGTTTGTAATGATAATAAAATGTACTAACTACTCATTTACTGTATGTTTGTAATGAAAATAAAATGTACTAACTACTCATTTACTGTATGTTTGTAATGAAAATAAAATGTACTAACATCATATACTGTATGTTTGTAATGATAATAAAATTTACTAACTAATCATATACTGTATGTTTGTAATGATAATAAAATGTACTAACCTCTTATATACTGTATGTTTGTAATGATAATAAAATGTACTAACCTCTTATATACTGTATGTTTGTAATGATAATAAAATGTACTAACTTCTTATATACTGTATGTTTGTAATGATAATAAAATGTACTAACTTCTCATATACTGTATCGGCTAGATTTGGAGTTTGGCGGTAAAAGGGCTGTTAACGCTCCGCGGGTTTTTTTCTGGCCGCACCATAAATTTAACTCTGGTATCGAGAGTTAAAACAAATGCTGCGTTAGGCTCCAAAAAAGGAGCGTAGAGCATTTTTACCGCAAATGCAACTCTCGATACCAGAGTTGCTTACGGACGCGGCCGGCCTCAAAAACGTGCTCGTGCACGATTCTCCCATAGGAAACAATGGGGCTGTTTGAGCTGAAAAAAAACCTAACACCTGCAAAAAAGCAGCGTTCAGCTCCTAACGCAGCCCCATTGTTTCCTATGGGGAAACACTTCCTACGTCTGCACCTAACACCCTAACATGTACCCCGAGTCTAAACACCCCTAACCTTACACTTATTAACCCCTAATCTGCCGCCCCCGCTATCGCTGACCCCTGCATTACACTTTTAACCCCTAATCTTCCGCTCCGTAAACCGCCGCAACCTACGTTATCCCTATGTACCCCTAATCTGCTGCCCTAACATCGCCGACCCCTATGTTATATTTATTAACCCCTAATCTGCCCCCCACAACGTCGCCGACACCTACCTACACTTATTAACCCCTAATCTGCCGACCGGACCTGAGCGCTACTATAATAAAGTTATTAACCCCTAATCCGCCTCACTAACCCTATCATAAATAGTATTAACCCCTAATCTGCCCTCCCTAACATCGCCGACACCTACCTTCAATTATTAACCCCTAATCTGCCGACCGGAGCTCACCGCTATTCTAATAAATGTATTAACCCCTAAAGCTAAGTCTAACCCTAACACTAACACCCCCCTAAGTTAAATATAATTTTTATCTAACGAAATAAATTAACTCTTATTAAATAAATGATTCCTATTTAAAGCTAAATACTTACCTGTAAAATAAATCCTAATATAGCTACAATATAAATTATAATTATATTATAGCTATTTTAGGATTAATATTTATTTTACAGGTAACTTTGTATTTATTTTAACCAGGTACAATAGCTATTAAATAGTTAAGAACTATTTAATAGTTACCTAGTTAAAATAATTACAAATTTACCTGTAAAATAAATCCTAACCTAAGTTATAATTAAACCTAACACTACCCTATCAATAAAATAATTAAATAAACTACCTACAATTATCTACAATTAACCTAACACTACACTATCAATAAATTAATTAAACACAATTGCTACAAATAAATACAATTAAATAAACTATCTAAAGTACAAAAAATAAAAAAGAACTAAGTTACAGAAAATAAAAAAATATTTACAAACATAAGAAAAATATTACAACAATTTTAAACTAATTACACCTACTCTAAGCCCCCTAATAAAATAACAAAGACCCCCAAAATAAAAAATTCCCTACCCTATTCTAAATTTAAAAAGTTACAAGCTCTTTTACCTTACCAGCCCTGAACAGGGCCCTTTGCGGGGCATGCCCCAAGAAGTTCAGCTCTTTTGCCTGTAAAAGAAAACATACAATACCCCCCCCCCCAACATTACAACCCACCACCCACATACCCCTAATCTAACCCAAACCCCCCTTAAATAAACCTAACACTAAGCCCCTGATGATCTTCCTACCTTGTCTTCACTATGCCAGGTTCACCGATCCGTCCTGGCTCCAAGATCTTCATCCAACCCAAGCGGGGGTTGGCGATCCATAATCCGGTGCTCCAAAGTCTTCCTCCTATCCGGCAAGAAGAGGACATCCGGACCGGCAAACATCTTCTCCAAGCGGCATCTTCTATGTTCTTCCATCCGA
The DNA here is from genome assembly GCF_027579735.1 of Bombina bombina. Lineage (NCBI taxonomy): Eukaryota > Metazoa > Chordata > Amphibia > Anura > Bombinatoridae > Bombina > Bombina bombina. The sequence goes on from NC_069500.1 coordinate 1,403,105,243, forward strand.
TGACGACCGGCTCCATCTTGAAGACCTCCAGCGCGGATCCATCCTCTTCTTCCGACGACTAGACGACGAATGACGGTTCCTTTAAGGGACGTCATCCAAGATGGCGTCCCTCGAATTCCGATTGGCTGATAGGATTCTATCAGCCAATCGGAATTAAGGTAGGAATTTTCTGATTGGCTGATGGAATCAGCCAATCAGAATCTAGTTCAATCCGATTGGCCGATCCAATCAGCCAATCAGATTGAGCTCGCATTCTATTGGCTGATCGGAACAGCCAATAGAATGCGAGCTCAATCTGATTGGCTGATTGGATCGGCCAATCGGATTGAACTTGATTCTGATTGGCTGATTCCATCAGCCAATCAGAAAATTCCTACCTTAATTCCGATTGGCTGATAGAATCCTATCAGCCAATCGGAATTCGAGGGACGCCATCTTGGATGACGTCCCTTAAAGGAACCGTCATTCGTCGTCTAGTCGTCGGAAGAAGAGGATGGATCCGCGCTGGAGGTCTTCAAGATGGAGCCGGTCGTCATCGGATGGAAGAACATAGAAGATGCCGCTTGGAGAAGATGTTTGCCGGTCCGGATGTCCTCTTCTTGCCGGATAGGAGGAAGACTTTGGAGCACCGGATTATGGATCGCCAACCCCCGCTTGGGTTGGATGAAGATCTTGGAGCCAGGACGGATCGGTGAACCTGGCATGGTGAAGACAAGGTAGGAAGATCATCAGGGGCTTAGTGTTAGGTTTATTTAAGGGGGGTTTGGGTTAGATTAGGGGTATGTGGGTGGTGGGTTGTAATGTTGGGGGGGGGGGGTATTGTATGTTTTCTTTTACAGGCAAAAGAGCTGAACTTCTTGGGGCATGCCCCGCAAAGGGCCCTGTTCAGGGCTGGTAAGGTAAAAGAGCTTGTAACTTTTTAAATTTAGAATAGGGTAGGGAATTTTTTATTTTGGGGGTCTTTGTTATTTTATTAGGGGGCTTAGAGTAGGTGTAATTAGTTTAAAATTGTTGTAATATTTTTCTTATGTTTGTAAATATTTTTTTATTTTCTGTAACTTAGTTCTTTTTTATTTTTTGTACTTTAGATAGTTTATTTAATTGTATTTATTTGTAGCAATTGTGTTTAATTAATTTATTGATAGTGTAGTGTTAGGTTAATTGTAGGTAATTGTAGGTAGTTTATTTAATTATTTTATTGATAGGGTAGTGTTAGGTTTAATTATATCTTAGGTTAGGATTTATTTTACAGGTAAATTTGTAATTATTTTAACTAGGTAACTATTAAATAGTTCTTAACTATTTAATAGCTATTGTACCTGGTTAAAATAAATACAAAGTTACCTGTAAAATAAATATTAATCCTAAAATAGCTATAATATAATTATAATTTATATTGTAGCTATATTAGGATTTATTTTACAGGTAAGTATTTAGCTTTAAATAGGAATCATTTATTTAATAAGAGTTAATTTATTTCGTTAGATAAAAATTATATTTAACTTAGGGGGGTGTTAGTGTTAGGGTTAGACTTAACTTTAGGGGTTAATACATTTATTAGAATAGCGGTGAGCTCCGGTCGGCAGATTAGGGGTTAATAATTGAAGGTAGGTGTCGGCGATGTTAGGGAGGGCAGATTAGGGGTTAATACTATTTATGATAGGGTTAGTGAGGCGGATTAGGGGTTAATAACTTTATTATAGTAGCGCTCAGGTCCGCTCGGCAGATTAGGGGTTAATAAGTGTAGGTAGGTGTCGGCGACGTTGTGGGGGGCAGATTAGGGGTTAATAAATATAACATAGGGGTCGGCGATGTTAGGGGCAGAAGATTAGGGGTACATAGGGATAACGTAGGTGGCGGCGATTTGCGGTCGGAAGATTAGGGGTTAATTATTTTAAGTAGCTTGCGGCGACGTTGTGTGGGGCAAGTTAGGGGTTAATAAATATAATATAGGGGTCGGCGGGGTTAGGGGCAGCAGATTAGGGGTACATAAGTATAACGTAGGTGGCGGTCGGCAGATTAGGGGTTAAAAAATGTAATAGAGTGGCGGCGATGTGGGGGGACCTCGGTTTAGGGGTACATAGGTAGTTTATGGGTGTTAGTGTAGTTTAGGGTACAGTAGTTAAGAGCTTTATGAACCGGCGTTAGCCAGAAAGCTCTTAACTCCTGCTTTTTTCAGGCGGCTGGAATCTTGTCGTTAGAGCTCTAACGCTCACTGCAGAAACGACTCTAAATACCAGCGTTAGAAAGATCCCATTGAAAAGATAGGCTACGCAAATGGCGTAGGGGGATCTGCGGTATGGAAAAGTCGCGGCTGTAAAGTGAGCGTTAGACCCTTTAATCACTGACTCCAAATACCAGCGGGCGGCCAAAACCAGCGTTAGGAGCCTCTAACGCTGGTTTTGACGGCTACCGCCGAACTCTAAATCTAGGCCTATGTTTGTAATGATAATAAAATGTACTAACTAATCATATACTGTATGTTTGTAATGATAATAAAATGTACTAACTTCTCATATACTGTATGTGTGTAATGATAATAAAATGTACTAACTAATCATATACTGTATGTTTGTAATGATAATAAAATTTACTAACTTCTTATATACTGTATGTTTGTAATGATAACAAAATGTACTAACTTCTCATATACTGTATGTTTGTAATGACAATAAAATGTACTAACTTCTCATATACTGTATGTTTGTAATGACAATAAAATGTACTAACTTCTCATATACTGTATGTTTGTAATGATAATAAAATGTACTAACTTCTTATATACTGTATGTTTGTAATGATAATAAAATGTACTAACTTCTTATATACTGTATGTTTGTAATGATAATAAAATGTACTAACTAATCATATACTGTATGTTTGTAATGATAATAAAATGTACTAACTAATCATATACTGTATGTTTGTAATGATAATAAAATGTACTAACTAATCATATACTGTATGTTTGTAATGATAATAAAATGTACTAACTAATCATATACTGTATGTTTGTAATGATAATAAAATGTACTAACTTCTCATATACTGTATGTGTGTAATAATAATAAAATGTACTAACTTCTCATATACTGTATGTTTGTAATGATAATAAAATGTACTAACTAATCATATACTGTATGTTTGTAATGATAATAAAATGTACTAACTTCTCATATACTGTATGTGTGTAATGATAATAAAATGTACTAACTAATCATATACTGTATGTGTGTAATAATAATAAAATGTACTAACTAATCATATACTGTATGTTTGTAATGATAATAAAATGTACTAACTTCTCATATACTGTATGTGTGTAATAATAATAAAATGTACTAACTTCTCATATACTGTATGTTTGTAATGATAATAAAATGTACTAACTTCTCATATACTGTATGTGTGTAATGATAATAAAATGTACTAACTAATCATATACTGTATGTTTGTAATGATAATAAAATGTACTAACTTCTTATATACTGTATGTTTGTAATGATAATAAAATGTACTAACTACTCATTTACTGTATGTTTGTAATGATAATAAAATGTACTAACTTATAATATACTGTATGTTTGTAATGTTAATAAAATGTACTAACTAATCATATACTGTATGTTTGTAATGATAATAAAATGTACTAACTTCTCATTTACTGTATGTTTGTAATGAAAATAAAATGTACTAACATCATATACTGTATGTTTGTATTGATAATAAAATTTACTAACTAATCATATACTGTATGTTTGTAATGATAATAAAATGTACTAACCTCTTATATACTGTATGTGTGTAATGATAATAAAATGTACTAACTTCTCATATACTGTATGTTTGTAATGATAATAAAATGTACTAACCTCTTATATACTGTATGTTTGTAATGATAATAAAATGTACTAACCTCATATACTGTATGTTTGTAATGATAATAAAGTGTACTAACCTCATATACTGTATGTGTGTAATGATAATAAAATGTACTAACTAATCATATACTGTATGTTTGTAATGATAATAAAATTTACTAACTAATCATATACTGTATGTTTGTAATGATAATAAAATGTACTAACCTCTTATATACTGTATGTTTGTAATGATAATAAAATGTACTAACCTCATATACTGTATGTTTGTAATGATAATAAAATGTACTAACTTCTCATATACTGTATGTTTGTAATGATAATAAAATGTACTAACTAATCATATACTGTATGTTTGTAATGATAATAAAATGTACTAACTTCTTATATACTGTATGTTTGTAATGATAACAAAATGTACTAACTTCTCATATACTGTATGTTTGTAATGATAATAAAATGTACTAACTTCTTATATACTGTATGTGTGTAATGATAATAAAATGTACTAACTTCTCATATACTGTATGTCTGTAATGATAATAAAATGTACTAACTAATCATATACTGTATGTTTGTAATGATAATAAAATGTACTAACTTCTTATATACTGTATGTTTGTAATGATAATAAAATGTACTAACTTCTCATATACTGTATGTTTGTAATGATAATAAAATGTACTAACTAATCATATACTGTATGTTTGTAATGATAATAAAATGTACTAACTTCTCATATACTGTATGTGTGTAATAATAATAATAAAATGTACTAACTTCTCATATACTGTATGTTTGTAATGATAATAAAATGTACTAACTAATCATATACTGTATGCGTGTAATGATAATAAAATGTACTAACTTCTCATATACTGTATGTTTGTAATGATAATAAAATGTACTAAGTTCTCATATACTGTATGTGTGTAATAATAATAATAAAATGTACTAACCTCATATACTGTATGTTTGTAATGATAATAAAATGTACTAACTAATCATATACTGTATGTTTGTAATGATAATACAATGTACTAACTAATCATATACTGTATGTTTGTAATGATAATAAAATTTACTAACCTCTTATATACTGTATGTTTGTAATGATAATAAAATGTACTAACCTCTTATATACTGTATGTTTGTAATGATAATAAAATGTACTAACCTCATATACTGTATGTTTGTAATGATAATAAAGTGTACTAACCTCATATACTGTATGTTTGTAATGATAATAAAATGTACTAACTAATCATATACTGTATGTTTGTAATGATAATAAAATGTACTAACTTCTTATATACTGTATGTTTGTAATGATAACAAAATGTACTAACTTCTCATATACTGTATGTGTGTAATGATAATAAAATGTACTAACTTCTCATATACTGTATGTCTGTAATGATAATAAAATGTACTAACTAATCATATACTGTATGTTTGTAATGATAATAAAATGTACTAACTTCTTATATACTGTATGTTTGTAATGATAATAAATTGTACTAACTTCTCATATACTGTATGTTTGTAATGATAATAAAATGTACTAACTTCTTATATACTGTATGTTTGTAATGATAATAAAATGTACTAACTAATCATATACTGTATGTTTGTAATGATAATAAAATGTACTAACTTCTCATATACTGTATGTGTGTAATAATAATAAAATGTACTAACTTCTCATATACTGTATGTTTGTAATGATAATAAAATGTACTAACTTCTTATATACTGTATGTTTGTAATGATAATAAAATGTACTAACTTCTGATATACTGTATGTTTGTAATGATAATAAAATGTACTAACTTCTTATATACTGTATGTTTGTAATGATAATAAAATGTATTAACTTCTCATATACTGTATGTTTGTAATGATAATAAAATGTACTAACTTCTCATATACTGTATGTTTGTAATGATAATAAATTGTACTAACTTCTTATATACTGTATGTTTGTAATGATAATAACATGTACTAACTTCTTATATACTCTATGTTTGTAATGATAATAAAATGTACTAACTTCTCATATACTGTATGTTTGTAATGATAATAAAATGTACTAACTTCTCATATACTGTATGTTTGTAATGATAATAAAATGTACTAACTTCTCATATACTGTATGTTTGTAATGATAATAAAATGTACTAACTTCTTATATACTGTATGTTTGTAATGATAATAAAATGTACTAACTTATCATATACTGTATGTTTGTAATGATAATAAAATGTACTAACTTCTTATATACTGTATGTTTGTAATGATAATAAAATGTACTAACTTCTCATATACTGTATGTTTGTAATGATAATAAAATGTACTAACTTCTCATATACTGTATGTCTGTAATTATAATAAAATGTACTAACTTATCATATACTGTTTGTTTGTAATGACAATAAAATGTACTAACTTCTCATAAACTGTATGTTTGTAATGATAATAAAATGTACTAACTTCTCATATACTGTATGTTTGTAATGATAATAAAATGTACTAACTTCTCATATACTGTATGTTTGTAATGATAATAAAATGTACTAACTTCTTATATACTGTATGTGTGTAATGATAATAAAATGTACTAACTTCTCATATACTGTATGTTTGTAATGATAATAAAATGTACTAACTTCTCATATACTGTATGTTTGTAATGATAATAAAATGTACTAACTTATAATATACTGTATGTTTGTAATGATAATAAAATGTACTAACTTCTCATATACTGTATGTTTGTAATGAAAATAAAATGTACTAACTTCTCATATACTGTATGTTTGTAATGATAATAAAATGTACTAACTTATAATATACTGTATGTTTGTAATGATAATAAAATGTACTAACTTCTCATATACTGTATGTTTGTAATGAAAATAAAATGTACTAACTTCTCATATACTGTATGTTTGTAATGATAATAAAATGTACTAACTACTCATTTACTGTATGTTTGTAATGATAATAAAATGTACTAACTTCTCATATACTGTATGTTTGTAATGATAATAAAATGTACTAACTTCTCATATACTGTATGTTTGTAATGATAATAAAATGTACTAACTACTCATTTACTGTATGTTTGTAATGAAAATAAAATGTACTAACATCATATACTGTATGTTTGTAATGATAATAAAATTTACTAACTAATCATATACTGTATGTTTGTAATGATAATAAAATGTACTAACCTCTTATATACTGTATGTTTGTAATGATAATAAAATGTACTAACTTCTTATATACTGTATGTTTGTAATGATAATAAAATGTACTAACTTCTCATATACTGTATGTTTGTAATGATAATAAAATGTACTAACTAATCATATACTGTATGTTTGTAATGATAATAAAATGTACTAACTTCTCATATACTGTATGTGTGTAATGATAATAAAATGTACTAACTAATCATATACTGTATGTTTGTAATGATAATAAAATGTACTAACTTCTTATATACTGTATGTTTGTAATGATAACAAAATGTACTAACTTCTCATATACTGTATGTGTGTAATGATAATAAAATGTACTAACTTCTCATATACTGTATGTTTGTAATGACAATAAAATGTACTAACTTCTCATATACTGTATGTTTGTAATGATAATAAAATGTACTAACTGCTTATATACTGTATGTTTGTAATGATAATAAAATGTACTAACTTCTCATATACTGTATGTTTGTAATGATAATAAAATGTACTAACTAATCATATACTGTATGTTTGTAATGATAATAAAATGTACTAACTAATCATATACTGTATGTTTGTAATGATAATAAAATGTACTAACTAATCATATACTGTATGTTTGTAATGATAATAAAATGTACTAACTAATCATATACTGTATGTTTGTAATGATAATAAAATATACTAACTTCTCATATACTGTATGTGTGTAATAATAATAAAATGTACTAACTTCTCATATACTGTATGTTTGTAATGATAATAAAATGTACTAACTTCTCATATACTGTATGTTTGTAATGATAATAAAATGTACTAACTTCTCATATACTGTATGTTTGTAATGATAATAAAATGTACTAACTACTCATTTACTGTATGTTTGTAATGAAAATAAAATGTACTAACTACTCATTTACTGTATGTTTGTAATGAAAATAAAATGTACTAACATCATATACTGTATGTTTGTAATGATAATAAAATTTACTAACTAATCATATACTGTATGTTTGTAATGATAATAAAATGTACTAACCTCTTATATACTGTATGTTTGTAATGATAATAAAATGTACTAACCTCTTATATACTGTATGTTTGTAATGATAATAAAATGTACTAACTTCTTATATACTGTATGTTTGTAATGATAATAAAATGTACTAACTTCTCATATACTGTATCGGCTAGATTTGGAGTTTGGCGGTAAAAGGGCTGTTAACGCTCCGCGGGTTTTTTTCTGGCCGCACCATAAATTTAACTCTGGTATCGAGAGTTAAAACAAATGCTGCGTTAGGCTCCAAAAAAGGAGCGTAGAGCATTTTTACCGCAAATGCAACTCTCGATACCAGAGTTGCTTACGGACGCGGCCGGCCTCAAAAACGTGCTCGTGCACGATTCTCCCATAGGAAACAATGGGGCTGTTTGAGCTGAAAAAAAACCTAACACCTGCAAAAAAGCAGCGTTCAGCTCCTAACGCAGCCCCATTGTTTCCTATGGGGAAACACTTCCTACGTCTGCACCTAACACCCTAACATGTACCCCGAGTCTAAACACCCCTAACCTTACACTTATTAACCCCTAATCTGCCGCCCCCGCTATCGCTGACCCCTGCATTACACTTTTAACCCCTAATCTTCCGCTCCGTAAACCGCCGCAACCTACGTTATCCCTATGTACCCCTAATCTGCTGCCCTAACATCGCCGACCCCTATGTTATATTTATTAACCCCTAATCTGCCCCCCACAACGTCGCCGACACCTACCTACACTTATTAACCCCTAATCTGCCGACCGGACCTGAGCGCTACTATAATAAAGTTATTAACCCCTAATCCGCCTCACTAACCCTATCATAAATAGTATTAACCCCTAATCTGCCCTCCCTAACATCGCCGACACCTACCTTCAATTATTAACCCCTAATCTGCCGACCGGAGCTCACCGCTATTCTAATAAATGTATTAACCCCTAAAGCTAAGTCTAACCCTAACACTAACACCCCCCTAAGTTAAATATAATTTTTATCTAACGAAATAAATTAACTCTTATTAAATAAATGATTCCTATTTAAAGCTAAATACTTACCTGTAAAATAAATCCTAATATAGCTACAATATAAATTATAATTATATTATAGCTATTTTAGGATTAATATTTATTTTACAGGTAACTTTGTATTTATTTTAACCAGGTACAATAGCTATTAAATAGTTAAGAACTATTTAATAGTTACCTAGTTAAAATAATTACAAATTTACCTGTAAAATAAATCCTAACCTAAGTTATAATTAAACCTAACACTACCCTATCAATAAAATAATTAAATAAACTACCTACAATTATCTACAATTAACCTAACACTACACTATCAATAAATTAATTAAACACAATTGCTACAAATAAATACAATTAAATAAACTATCTAAAGTACAAAAAATAAAAAAGAACTAAGTTACAGAAAATAAAAAAATATTTACAAACATAAGAAAAATATTACAACAATTTTAAACTAATTACACCTACTCTAAGCCCCCTAATAAAATAACAAAGACCCCCAAAATAAAAAATTCCCTACCCTATTCTAAATTTAAAAAGTTACAAGCTCTTTTACCTTACCAGCCCTGAACAGGGCCCTTTGCGGGGCATGCCCCAAGAAGTTCAGCTCTTTTGCCTGTAAAAGAAAACATACAATACCCCCCCCCCCAACATTACAACCCACCACCCACATACCCCTAATCTAACCCAAACCCCCCTTAAATAAACCTAACACTAAGCCCCTGATGATCTTCCTACCTTGTCTTCACTATGCCAGGTTCACCGATCCGTCCTGGCTCCAAGATCTTCATCCAACCCAAGCGGGGGTTGGCGATCCATAATCCGGTGCTCCAAAGTCTTCCTCCTATCCGGCAAGAAGAGGACATCCGGACCGGCAAACATCTTCTCCAAGCGGCATCTTCTATGTTCTTCCATCCGATGACGACCGGCTCCATCTTGAAGACCTCCAGCGCGGATCCATCCTCTTCTTCCGACGACTAGACGACGAATGACGGTTCCTTTAAGGGACGTCATCCAAGATGGCGTCCCTCGAATTCCGATTGGCTGATAGGATTCTATCAGCCAATCGGAATTAAGGTAGGAATTTTCTGATTGGCTGATGGAATCAGCCAATCAGAATCTAGTTCAATCCGATTGGCCGATCCAATCAGCCAATCAGATTGAGCTCGCATTCTATTGGCTGATCGGAACAGCCAATAGAATGCGAGCTCAATCTGATTGGCTGATTGGATCGGCCAATCGGATTGAACTTGATTCTGATTGGCTGATTCCATCAGCCAATCAGAAAATTCCTACCTTAATTCCGATTGGCTGATAGAATCCTATCAGCCAATCGGAATTCGAGGGACGCCATCTTGGATGACGTCCCTTAAAGGAACCGTCATTCGTCGTCTAGTCGTCGGAAGAAGAGGATGGATCCGCGCTGGAGGTCTTCAAGATGGAGCCGGTCGTCATCGGATGGAAGAACATAGAAGATGCCGCTTGGAGAAGATGTTTGCCGGTCCGGATGTCCTCTTCTTGCCGGATAGGAGGAAGACTTTGGAGCACCGGATTATGGATCGCCAACCCCCGCTTGGGTTGGATGAAGATCTTGGAGCCAGGACGGATCGGTGAACCTGGCATGGTGAAGACAAGGTAGGAAGATCATCAGGGGCTTAGTGTTAGGTTTATTTAAGGGGGGTTTGGGTTAGATTAGGGGTATGTGGGTGGTGGGTTGTAATGTTGGGGGGGGGGGTATTGTATGTTTTCTTTTACAGGCAAAAGAGCTGAACTTCTTGGGGCATGCCCCGCAAAGGGCCCTGTTCAGGGCTGGTAAGGTAAAAGAGCTTGTAACTTTTTAAATTTAGAATAGGGTAGGGAATTTTTTATTTTGGGGGTCTTTGTTATTTTATTAGGGGGCTTAGAGTAGGTGTAATTAGTTTAAAATTGTTGTAATATTTTTCTTATGTTTGTAAATATTTTTTTATTTTCTGTAACTTAGTTCTTTTTTATTTTTTGTACTTTAGATAGTTTATTTAATTGTATTTATTTGTAGCAATTGTGTTTAATTAATTTATTGATAGTGTAGTGTTAGGTTAATTGTAGGTAATTGTAGGTAGTTTATTTAATTATTTTATTGATAGGGTAGTGTTAGGTTTAATTATATCTTAGGTTAGGATTTATTTTACAGGTAAATTTGTAATTATTTTAACTAGGTAACTATTAAATAGTTCTTAACTATTTAATAGCTATTGTTCCTGGTTAAAATAAATACAAAGTTACCTGTAAAATAAATATTAATCCTAAAATAGCTATAATATAATTATAATTTATATTGTAGCTATATTAGGATTTATTTTACAGGTAAGTATTTAGCTTTAAATAGGAATCATTTATTTAATAAGAGTTAATTTATTTCGTTAGATAAAAATTATATTTAACTTAGGGGGGTGTTAGTGTTAGGGTTAGACTTAACTTTAGGGGTTAATACATTTATTAGAATAGCGGTGAGCTCCGGTCGGCAGATTAGGGGTTAATAATTGAAGGTAGGTGTCGGCGATGTTAGGGAGGGCAGATTAGGGGTTAATACTATTTATGATAGGGTTAGTGAGGCGGATTAGGGGTTAATAACTTTATTATAGTAGCGCTCAGGTCCGCTCGGCAGATTAGGGGTTAATAAGTGTAGGTAGGTGTCGGCGACGTTGTGGGGGGCAGATTAGGGGTTAATAAATATAACATAGGGGTCGGCGATGTTAGGGGCAGAAGATTAGGGGTACATAGGGATAACGTAGGTGGCGGCGATTTGCGGTCGGAAGATTAGGGGTTAATTATTTTAAGTAGCTTGCGGCGACGTTGTGTGGGGCAAGTTAGGGGTTAATAAATATAATATAGGGGTCGGCGGGGTTAGGGGCAGCAGATTAGGGGTACATAAGTATAACGTAGGTGGCGGTCGGCAGATTAGGGGTTAAAAAATGTAATAGAGTGGCGGCGATGTGGGGGGACCTCGGTTTAGGGGTACATAGGTAGTTTATGGGTGTTAGTGTAGTTTAGGGTACAGTAGTTAAGAGCTTTATGAACCGGCGTTAGCCAGAAAGCTCTTAACTCCTGCTTTTTTCAGGCGGCTGGAATCTTGTCGTTAGAGCTCTAACGCTCACTGCAGAAACGACTCTAAATACCAGCGTTAGAAAGATCCCATTGAAAAGATAGGCTACGCAAATGGCGTAGGGGGATCTGCGGTATGGAAAAGTCGCGGCTGTAAAGTGAGCGTTAGACCCTTTAATCACTGACTCCAAATACCAGCGGGCGGCCAAAACCAGCGTTAGGAGCCTCTAACGCTGGTTTTGACGGCTACCGCCGAACTCTAAATCTAGGCCTATGTTTGTAATGATAATAAAATGTACTAACTAATCATATACTGTATGTTTGTAATGATAATAAAATGTACTAACTTCTCATATACTGTATGTGTGTAATGATAATAAAATGTACTAACTAATCATATACTGTATGTTTGTAATGATAATAAAATTTACTAACTTCTTATATACTGTATGTTTGTAATGATAACAAAATGTACTAACTTCTCATATACTGTATGTTTGTAATGACAATAAAATGTACTAACTTCTCATATACTGTATGTTTGTAATGACAATAAAATGTACTAACTTCTCATATACTGTATGTTTGTAATGATAATAAAATGTACTAACTGCTTATATACTGTATGTTTGTAATGATAATAAAATGTACTAACTTCTTATATACTGTATGTTTGTAATGATAATAAAATGTACTAACTAATCATATACTGTATGTTTGTAATGATAATAAAATGTACTAACTAATCATATACTGTATGTTTGTAATGATAATAAAATGTACTAACTAATCATATACTGTATGTTTGTAATGATAATAAAATGTACTAACTAATCATATACTGTATGTTTGTAATGATAATAAAATGTACTAACTTCTCATATACTGTATGTGTGTAATAATAATAAAATGTACTAACTTCTCATATACTGTATGTTTGTAATGATAATAAAATGTACTAACTAATCATATACTGTATGTTTGTAATGATAATAAAATGTACTAACTTCTCATATACTGTATGTGTGTAATGATAATAAAATGTACTAACTAATCATATACTGTATGTTTGTAATGATAATAAAATGTACTAACCTCATATACTGTATGTGTGTAATAATAATAAAATGTACTAACTAATCATATACTGTATGTTTGTAATGATAATAAAATGTACTAACTTCTCATATACTGTATGTGTGTAATAATAATAAAATGTACTAACTTCTCATATACTGTATGTTTGTAATGATAATAAAATGTACTAACTTCTCATATACTGTATGTGTGTAATGATAATAAAATGTACTAACTAATCATATACTGTATGTTTGTAATGATAATAAAATGTACTAACTTCTTATATACTGTATGTTTGTAATGATAATAAAATGTACTAACTACTCATTTACTGTATGTTTGTAATGATAATAAAATGTACTAACTTATAATATACTGTATGTTTGTAATGTTAATAAAATGTACTAACTAATCATATACTGTATGTTTGTAATGATAATAAAATGTACTAACTTCTCATTTACTGTATGTTTGTAATGAAAATAAAATGTACTAACATCATATACTGTATGTTTGTATTGATAATAAAATTTACTAACTAATCATATACTGTATGTTTGTAATGATAATAAAATGTACTAACCTCTTATATACTGTATGTGTGTAATGATAATAAAATGTACTAACTTCTCATATACTGTATGTTTGTAATGATAATAAAATGTACTAACCTCTTATATACTGTATGTTTGTAATGATAATAAAATGTACTAACCTCATATACTGTATGTTTGTAATGATAATAAAGTGTACTAACCTCATATACTGTATGTGTGTAATGATAATAAAATGTACTAACTAATCATATACTGTATGTTTGTAATGATAATAAAATTTACTAACTAATCATATACTGTATGTTTGTAATGATAATAAAATGTACTAACCTCTTATATACTGTATGTTTGTAATGATAATAAAATGTACTAACCTCATATACTGTATGTTTGTAATGATAATAAAATGTACTAACTTCTCATATACTGTATGTTTGTAATGATAATAAAATGTACTAACTAATCATATACTGTATGTTTGTAATGATAATAAAATGTACTAACTTCTTATATACTGTATGTTTGTAATGATAACAAAATGTACTAACTTCTCATATACTGTATGTTTGTAATGATAATAAAATGTACTAACTTCTTATATACTGTATGTGTGTAATGATAATAAAATGTACTAACTTCTCATATACTGTATGTCTGTAATGATAATAAAATGTACTAACTAATCATATACTGTATGTTTGTAATGATAATAAAATGTACTAACTTCTTATATACTGTATGTTTGTAATGATAATAAAATGTACTAACTTCTCATATACTGTATGTTTGTAATGATAATAAAATGTACTAACTAATCATATACTGTATGTTTGTAATGATAATAAAATGTACTAACTTCTCATATACTGTATGTGTGTAATAATAATAATAAAATGTACTAACTTCTCATATACTGTATGTTTGTAATGATAATAAAATGTACTAACTAATCATATACTGTATGCGTGTAATGATAATAAAATGTACTAACTTCTCATATACTGTATGTTTGTAATGATAATAAAATGTACTAAGTTCTCATATACTGTATGTGTGTAATAATAATAATAAAATGTACTAACTTCTCATATACTGTATGTTTGTAATGATAATAAAATGTACTAACTAATCATATACTGTATGTTTGTAATGATAATAAAATGTACTAACTTCTCATATACTGTATGTTTGTAATGATAATAAAATGTACTAACTTCTCATATACTGTATGTTTTTAATGATAATAAAATGTACTAACTTCTTATATACTGTATGTTTGTAATGATAATAAAATGTACTAACTTATCATATACTGTATGTTTGTAATGATAATAAAATGTACTAACCTCATATACTGTATGTTTGTAATGATAATAAAATGTACTAACTTCTTATATACTGTATGTTTGTAATGATAATAAAATGTACTAACTTCTCATATACTGTATGTTTGTAATGATAATAAAATGTACTAACTTCTCATATACTGTATGTTTGTAATGATAATAAAATGTACTAACTTCTCATATACTGTATGTTTGTAATGATAATAAAATGTACTAACTTCTTATATACTGTATGTTTGTAATGATAATAAAATGTACTAACTTCTTATATACTGTATGTGTGTAATGATAATTAAATGTACTAACTTCTCATATACTGTTTGTAATGATAATAAAATTTGTTAGATTTAGGATTCTTTATTCACAGTAACAACACGACAGTTATGTGATATCCATGAGTGTTTCCCCAGTCTGCTGTCTTTAAACAAACAGGTGAGTCTCATTTTCTTTTCTCTAAACTCACGTACGTCCCCATACCTCATTGTGGGGTAAACCTGCTGCTGAGAAGATGGGGATCTTTTGCCCCCTGGCAATGCTGTTCATGACATCAATGGGGGAGATTCCTGTTTGAATCATTTCCTCAGGATACGTTCTTCCAAAAGGGTTAATTGGCTGCCCTGTAATATTACATGTTAGATAGATGTTAGATAAATAGATAGATGTTAGATAAATAGATAGATACATAAATAGATGTTTGATTTAGATAGATAGATAGATAGATAGATAGATGTTAGATATATAGCTGTTAGATAGATAAATAGATAGATAGATGCTAGATAGATAGAAAGATAGATAGATAGATAGATAGATAGATAGATAGATAGATAGATCTTAGAAAGATAAATAGATAGATATAGATAGATGTTAGATAGATACATAAATAGATGATTGATAGATTGATTAATTGATTGATTGATTAATAAATAGATAGATCTTAGAAAGATAAATAGATTGATATATAGATATATGTTAGATAGATAGATGTAAGGTAGACAAATAGATAGATGTTGATTGACTGATAGATAGATAGATAAATAGATAGATGTTAGATAGATAG